>NC_138737.1:260000-272500 GCF_965113295.1 Leuciscus leuciscus
ACCCCAATCCCCAATCCCCAAACCCCAATCCTCAAACCCCAATCCTCAAACCCCAATCCTCAATCCCCAAACCCCAATCCTCAATCCCCAAACCCCAATCCCCAAACCCCAATCCTCAAACCCCAATCCCTAATCCCCAATCCCTAATCCCCAAACCCCATTCCCCAAACCCCCAATCCCCAAACCCCAATCCCCAAACCCCAATCCCCAAACCCCAATCCCCAAACCCCAATCCCCAAACCCCCAAACCCCAATCCCCAATCCTGAACCCGAATCCCACACGACTGAAGGTCTGATGTTCTGCGTTCAGACGCTCAGGTTCTGTGTGTATGTGTGTGTGTGTGTGTTACAGATGGAGAGGATTCAGACGCAGCTGGACTCGCTCACGTGACCTCGATCTGGAGTGTGTGTGTGTGTGTGTGTGTGTGTGAAACGCTGACGTCGACGTGATGATGAAGAGGATTCACACAGAAACACACACCTGATGATGATGTAATTAAACGTGTTTCCTCTTGCTCTGAATGTCCAGCGTCTTTATTTCTCCCTCTCTGCTTTCTCCTGCTGTTCCGCTCCAGCGTCTCGGGAACTGTTGAGTGTCTGAGATCTAATGATGGTGAAGATCTCCTTCACATCTAAAGCTCTTCCACCAGCAGGACAGTGTGTGTGTGTCGATCAGCAGGACAGAGTGTGTGTGTCGTCCAGCTGGACAGAGTGTGTGTGTCGTCCAGCAGGACAGAGTGTGTGTGTCGACCAGCAGGACAGAGTGTGTGTGTCGACCAGCAGGACAGAGTGTGTGTGTCGTCCAGCAGGACAGAGTGTGTGTGTCGTCCAGCAGGACAGAGTGTGTGTGTCGATCAGCAGGACAGAGTGTGTGTGTCGATCAGCAGGGGTTCTTTATGTGCTGCTGTCTTTAAGTGCACTCGCTCTGCTTACGGAGAACATTGCTGAACATAGTGGACAGGGCTATTATAGCTAACTAAAACTATAAACAAAACGATACGCAACAATTTTGTTTCATGAAATATAATAAAACATACCAAAACTGAAACGTACTTTATTTGAGCTGGTTGCCAAGGCATTACATATATGAAATAATTAATGAGCATCATATAAAAACAAGCATATAACAATATTACGACAAAAATGCCAAAGAATAAAGACGCGTTTTGAATCTGGATTTAGAAGCGAATCTGAAGCATAAACTCAAACCTTCATGTGTGAGACGGTCGTGTGCTTCATCAGCAGATCTAGAGGAAGATGATCATCAACATGAATTCATCATCGACTCATGATTTGTTCCTGGCCTTATTGTGAATAATTCAGTCAGTGAACCTTTAGCATTTTCATTAAAGTATTTTTAAAAATGACCTGATGTTCCTCACTACAGCGATGATATCACATTCGCATGATGGCAAACCATCAAATATGAGAAATTCAGACTCAGTGGCTTTAAAAACAATAGTTATTATTCAGATAAGTTCAGTTCTGATAGTGTCAGTCAGATCTACAATATTACTGGATATGAAGAGTCGTTTAAACTCGATCTCGATTTACTAGATCATGATGGCGTTCTTCTATTATTTCTAGTAGTTTTAACAGAAGTTAAAGTTGAATGTCCCACACTGAGTAACGTAGTGAAGGTCAGGGTTCAGTAAGTGAAGTGGAGTATAATGGCCTGGTGATCCGTGTGGAGACTCATTGTGTTTGTCTGAAGACGTTCCTCTCGTTCTCGAGCGTCTCGTCTTCTATTCTTCTCCAACACTAACTCTTTCTCTCTGGCTCTCGTCTCTCTTTGCTCCACGTTCTGCTGTCGCCTCGAGACGAGAGCATCAAGACACTCATTCACATTCCTGAGCGAGACGCGGTTTAAACTCGCTGTTGTTTTAGCAAGTTTATGACCTCGAAGTGGCAGCAGACGAGCTCGCTTCAGCGGAGGTTTCCATAGCAACGCTGATCTGTCAATCATCTGCTCTGAGCTTCATCATCAAGACATTAAAACAAGACGCTGATGTGTGTCAATTTCAACTTTTCTTCCCATAAATGACTTTTGTGTCAATTTCAACTTTTCGTCCCATAAATGACTTATTGTATCAATTTCAACTTTTCATCTCATAAACGACTTATTGTGTCAATTTCAACTTTTCGTCCCATAAATGACTTATTGTGTCAATTTCAACTTTTCATCTCATAAATGACTTATTGTATCAATTTTAACTTTTCGTCCCCCAAACGACTTGTCAATTTCAACTTTTCATCCCATAAACAACTTGTCAATTTCAACTTTTCATCCCATAAACTACTTATTGTCAATTTCAACTTTTCATCTCATAAATGACTTATTGTGTCAATTTCAACTTTTCATCTCATAAACGACTTATTGTGTCAATTTCAACTTTTCATCCCATAAACAACTTATTGTGTCAATTTCAACTTTTCATCTCATAAACGACTTATTGTGTCAATTTCAATTTTTCTTCCCATAAACGACTTATTGTGTCAATTTCAACTTTTGTGTCAATTTCAACTTTTCTTCCAATAAATGACTTATTGTGTCAATTTCAACTTTTAATCTCATAAATGACTTGTCAATTTCAATTTTTCTTCACATAAACGACTTATTGTGTCAATTTCAACTTTTGTGTCAATTTCAACTTTTCATCCCATAAACGACTTATTGTGTCAATTTCAACTTTTCATCCCATAAACGACTTATTGTGTCAATTTCAACTTTTCATCCCATAAATGACTTATTGTGTCAATTTCAACTTTTCATCCCATAAATGACTTATTGTGTCAATTTCAACTTTTCATCTCATAAATGACTTATTGTGTCAATTTCAACTTTTCATCCCATAAACGACTTGTCAATTTCAACTTTTCATCCCATAAACGACTTGTCAATTTCAACTTTTCGTCCCATAAACGACTTGTCAATTTCAACTTTTCATCCCATAAACGACTTATTGTATCAATTTCAAATTTTCATCTCATAAACGACTTATTGTGTCAATTTCAACTTTTCGTCCCATAAATGACTTATTGTGTCAATTTCAACTTTTCATCCTATAAACGACTTATTGTGTCAATTTCAACTTTTCATCCTATAAACGACTTGTCAATTTCAACTTTTCATCCCATAAACGACTTATTGTGTCAATTTCAACTTTTCATCCTATAAACGACTTGTCAATTTCAACTTTTCGTCCCATAAACGACTTGTCAATTTCAACTTTTCGTCCCATAAACGACTTGTCAATTTCAACTTTTCGTCCCATAAACGACTTATTGTGTCAATTTCAACTTTTCATCTCATAAATGACTTATTGTGTCAATTTCAACTTTTCATCCCATAAACGACTTGTCAATTTCAACTTTTCGTCCCATAAATGTCTTATTGTGTCAATTTCAACTTTTCGTCCCATAAATGACTTGTCAATTTCAACTTTTCATCCCATAAACGACTTATTGTGTCAATTCCAACATTTCATCCCATAAACGACTTATTGTGTCAATTTCAACTTTTGTGTCAATTTCAATTTTTCTTCCCATAAACGACTTATTGTGTCAATTCCAACATTTCATCCCATAAACGACTTATTGTCAATTTCAACTTTTCTTCCCATAAATGACTTATTGTCAATTTCAACTTTTCATCCCATAAACGACTTATTGTGTCAATTTCAACTTTTCCTCCTATAAACGACTTGTCAATTTCAACTTTTCGTCCCATAAACGACTTATTGTGTCAATTTCAACTTTTCATCCCATAAACGACTTGTCAATTTCAACTTTTCATCCCATAAACGACTTATTGTATCAATTTCAATTTTCTTCACATAAACGACTTATTGTGTCAATTTGAACTTTTGTGTCAATTTCAACTTTTCATCCCATAAACGACTTATTGTGTCAATTTCAACTTTTCATCATCTCATAAATGACTTATTGTGTCAATTTCAACTTTTCATCCCATTAACGACTTATTGTGTCAATTTCAACTTTTCATCATCTCATAAATGACTTATTGTGTAAATTAAAAATTTTCTTCACATAAACGACTTATTGTGTCAATTTCAACTTTTGTGTCAATTTCAACTTTTCATCCCATCAACGACTTATTGTGTCAATTTCAACTTTTCATCCCATAAATGACTTATTGTGTCAATTTCAACTTTTCATCTCATAAATGACTTATTGTGTCAATTTCAACTTTTCATCCCATAAATTACTTATTGTGTCAATTTCAACTTTTCATCTCATAAACGACTTATTGTGTCAATTTCAACTTTTAGTCCCATAAATGACTTGTCAATTTCAACTTTTCATCCCATAAACGACTTATTGTGTCAATTTCAACTTTTCATCCTATAAACGACTTGTCAATTTCAACTTTTCGTCCCATAAACGACTTATTGTGTCAATTTCAACTTTTCATCTCATAAATGACTTGTCAATTTCAACTTTTCATCTCATAAATGACTTATTGTGTCAATTTCAACTTTTCATCCCATCAACGACTTATTGTGTCAATTTCAACTTTTCATCTCATAAATGACTTATTGTGTCAATTTCAACTTTTCATCCCATAAATTACTTATTGTGTCAATTTCAACTTTTCATCTCATAAACGACTTATTGTGTCAATTTCAACTTTTCGTCCCATAAATGACTTGTCAATTTCAACTTTTCATCCCATAAACGACTTATTGTGTCAATTTCAACTTTTCCTCCTATAAACGACTTGTCAATTTCAACTTTTCGTCCCATAAACGACTTATTGTGTCAATTTCAACTTTTCATCTCATAAATGACTTGTCAATTTCAACTTTTAGATTAGATTAGATTAGATTCAACTTTATTGTCATTACACAAGTACAGGTACAAGGCAACGAAATGCAGTTTAGGTCTAACCAGAAGTGCAATAGCAGCAAGTGCAGGATATACAGTGGTTCCATAAGTGCAGAACATGGATATGTACTGAATAAATATAGAGTTGAATACTATTATAAACAAAAATTTACAGATAGATTTGTCCTATGAATATAATATACAGATAACTATTACTGTGAACAGAATTTACAGCTAGATATGTACTGAATATAATATACAGATGGCTATTACTATAAACAGAATTTTTACAGATAGATATGTACTGAATATATATACAGATGGGTGTTACTATAAACAGAATGTGAGCATAATATACAGATGGCTATTACTATAAACAGAATTTTACAGATAGATATGTACTATGAATATATATATACAGATGGGTGTTACTATAAACAGAATGTGAGCATAATATACAGATGGCTATTACTATAAACAGAATTTTACAAATAGATATATGTATAAGTTAGGCTAAAATGAGCAGTATAACAATGGATTTAAAGTAGTGCAAATAAAGTTTGGACAGAAGCTATCCGAGTGAAAGTGCAGTGGAAATAATTGCATATTACAGTTAAAGTATGGTATTGCAAATGTATATGTAAACAGTCGGTACTGTAAATAAACAGTCGGCAGTGCAAATTGAGCATATTCCAGTCAAGGTAGTAGTGCAAGATGCATATGTAAACAGTTGTTTCTGTAATAACAGTCAGCAGTGCAAATGAACATTATAGTATTGCAAATAACAAAATGGAGGCAGGTGTGAGGAGGGAGAGGAGAGTCAATCAGTATATGAGGGGAGTGGGATCAATGAGGGTTAGAGTTTAATAAAGAGACAGCTCTGGGGAAAAAACTGTTCTTTAGTCTGCTGGTCCTGGTCCGGAGGCACCTGAAACGCCTGCCGGAGGGCAGGAGAGAAAACAGTCTGTGGGCTGGGTGAGAGGAGTCCTTAAGGATGCTGCGAGCTCGATGCAGACAGCGTTTCCTCTGGATGTGCTCGATGGCAGGTAGTGGAGTCCCAGTGATGCGCTGGGCGGTTTTCACCACCCGCTGCAGTGCCTTGCGCTCTGCAACAGAACAGCTCCCATACCACACTGTAGCACAGTTGGTCAGGATGCTTTCTATTGCACAGCGATAGAAGTTCACCAGGATAGTGGAGGAGAGCTGATTCTTCCTCAGTGTCCTCAGGAAGAAAAGGCGCTGGTGAGCCTTCTTGACCAGGCTGGAGGTGTTGGTTGTCCAGGTCATGTCCGCCGAGATGTGGGTCCCCAGGAACTTGAAACTGGAGACACGCTCAACAGCCATTCCATTGATGTGGATGGTGTCGTGTGTGCCTCTTGACACTTTCCTGAAGTCCACGATGAGCTCCTTCGTTTTGGTGGTGTTGAGGAGCTGGTTATTTTCAGTGCACCATGTGGCCAGGTGCTTGATCTCCTCCCTATAGGCAGTCTCATCGTTGTTGCTGATGAGACCAATCACCGTAGTGTCGTCCGCAAACTTGACGATGGAATTAGATCCGTACACAGGCTTGCAGTCGGAGGTGAAGAGGGAGTAGAGAAACGGGCTTAGCACACAGCCCTGTGGTACACCAGTGTTGAGTGTGATGGACGTGGAGCAGTTGGAGCCTGATCGAACATTCTGGGGTCTGTTGGTCAAAAAGTCCAAAATCCAGTTGCACATGGAGGTGTTGATGCCCAGGTCTCCAAGTTTGGCTATTAACTTAGTTGGGATGACAGTGTTGAATGCTGAGCTGAAGTCAACAAACAGCATGCGTGCATAAGTGTTCTTATTGTCCAGATGTGTGAGCACAGAGTGCAGTGCCATGGAAACTGCATCCTCTGTGCTCCTATTGCTACGGTAGGCAAACTGGTGTGAGTCCAATGTGGATGGAAGAGAGTCTTTTAGGTGTGCCAGGACCAGCCGCTCAAAGCACTTCATTACGATGGGTGTGAGTGCTACAGGGCGGTAGTCGTTAAGGCACTTCGGGCTGGAGTGTTTTGGCACTGGCACAATGGAAGTGCATTTAAAGCATGTTGGTACAGCTGCTTGGGCAAGAGACAGGTTGAAAATGTCTGTAAAAACCCCAGCGAGCTGCTCCGCACATGCCCTGAGTACGCGTCCAGGGATGTTGTCTGGTCCGGCAGCCTTGTGTGCGCTGATCCTGCTCAGTGCATTGCAGACATCTGTGGAGGAGAGTGTGATCGGCGGGTGGTCAGCTGAGGATTTGAGCTTGGTGGCAGTTTCTCTGTTGTCTCTTTCAAAGCGAGCATAAAAGTCATTTAGCTCGTTCAGGAAGTTGACATCAGTGGCTGCGGGGGTGGAGTGAGAGGGTTTGTAGTCACTGATGGCCTGAATGCCCTGCCACATGCGCCGAGGGTCAGCGTTGGAAAAGTGTCCCTCTATCTTAAGCTTGTAGCAGTGCTTGGCCTCTTTGATGCCCCTTTTCAGATTTGCTCTGGATGTGCTATAGGCTTGTGCATCTCCTGATCTGAAGGCAGTGTTGCGTGTCTTCAATAGGAGTCGCACTTCCCTGTTCATCCATGGCTTCTGATTTGGGTATGTGGTGATCTGCTTCTGGGTTGTAACACTGTCAATGGTGGTATTGATATAATCCAGTACAGAGGAGGTGTAGCAGTCAATGTCCGTGTGAGAGCCACTGGTGGCTTGAGAAGCAAACATACTCCAGTCTGTGTGTAGAAACCTTTCCTGGAGTGAGGAATCTGCCCCCGCAGGCCACACCTTGATGGTCTTCACTGATGGCTTCACGCGATTGATGAGAGGTGCATATTTGGGGGTGAGGAACAAAGAAAGGTGATCTGACTGTCCCAGGTGGGGGAGGGGTGTCGCGACGTAAGCTCCAGCCATGTTTGTGTAAACATGGTCTAAGGTTTTGTTTCCTCTGGTGTGACAGGAAACATGCTGGTGAAATTTCGGTAGCACTGACTTTAAGTTTGAATGATTAAAATCACCCGCAACAATAAACGCAGCTTCCGGGTGAACGGTCTGTTGTTTACTGATGGCTGCGTGAAGTTCTTTCATAGCAAACTTGGCATCAGCATCCGGGGGAATATAGGCTGCAGTTATAATAGTGGAAGTGAACTCCCGCGGTAGATAAAACGGTCTACATTTAACCATGAGAAACTCAAGGTTAGCTGAACAATGTCTCCCAACAATAGCAGAGTTTGTGCACCAAGCTTTGTTAATGTAAATGCACAATCCACCACCTCTGGTCTTACCGGAGCCATCTAATGTTCTATCCGCCCGGAATGTATGGCGTCCCGCTAGCTCAATAGCGTTGTCCGGTATTCCGCTGTTTAACCATGTTTCCGTGAAAATTAGAACATTACAGTTCAAAAGTCTCTTGCTGTATGTGATGTTGAGTCGAATCTCCTCCATTTTGTTCAACAGCGACCGTACATTGGCAAGGAAAATGCTGGGTAAAGAGAGCCGGTGTGGTGTTAGCTTTAGCTTAGCTCTTAGTCCTCCGCGCTTCCCCCGCCTTTGTTTACGATCTCGACGCCGCCTGCGAGCACTTCCGCCCGGCCGGGCAGAGTGCATAGCCCCGGGTGTTTTGGCGATCTCAGGAAGGAGTCGAAGGTTGTCCATAAAACTGTCGGAAATTCGCAAACCAATATCCAAAAGCTCACCTTGGGTGTACGATGTTAAGGCACAACTGTTCTGCACGAACAGACCCGAAATGAGCAAGAAAAATACTACTAAATTGCAGAATCTGGAGAGACCGCGAGCCTCGCGATGTACTCGCGCCGCCATCTTGGTTCTTCGAAAAGAAATTGACAAGTTGACAAGTTTTCATCTCATAAATTGAGATCATCTCAATTTATCTCATCTCATAAATTGACAAATTGACAAGTTTTCATCTCATAAATGACTTATTGTGTCAATTTCAACTTTTCATCCCATAAACGACTTATTGTATCAATTTCAACTTTTCATCCTATAAACGACTTGTCAATTTCAACTTTTCGTCCCATAAACAACTTATTGTGTCAATTTCAACTTTTCATCTCATAAATGACTTGTCAATTTCAACTTTTCATCTCATAAATGACTTATTGTGTCAATTTCAACTTTTCGTCCCATAAACGACTTGTCAATTTCAACTTTTCGTCCCATAAACGACTTATTGTGTCAATTTCAACTTTTCATCCCATAAACGACTTGTCAATTTCAACTTTTCGTCCCATAAATGTCTTATTATGTCAATTTCAACTTTTCGTCCCATAAATGACTTGTCAATTTCAACTTTTCATCCCATAAACGACTTATTGTGTCAATTCCAACATTTCATCTCATAAACGACTTATTGTGTCAATTTCAATTTTTCATCCCATAAACGACTTGTCAATTTCAACTTTTCGTCCCATAAATGTCTTATTGTGTCAATTTCAACTTTTCGTCCCATAAATGACTTATTGTATCAATTTCAACTTTTCATCTCATAAACGACTTATTGTGTCAATTTCAACTTTTCGTCCCATAAATGACTTATTGTGTCAATTTCAACTTTTCATCTCATAAATGACTTATTGTATCAATTTTAACTTTTCGTCCCCCAAACGACTTGTCAATTTCAACTTTTCATCCCATAAACAACTTGTCAATTTCAACTTTTCATCCCATAAACTACTTATTGTCAATTTCAACTTTTCATCTCATAAATGACTTATTGTGTCAATTTCAACTTTTCATCTCATAAACGACTTATTGTGTCAATTTCAACTTTTCATCCCATAAACAACTTATTGTGTCAATTTCAACTTTTCATCTCATAAACGACTTATTGTGTCAATTTCAATTTTTCTTCCCATAAACGACTTATTGTGTCAATTTCAACTTTTGTGTCAATTTCAACTTTTCTTCCAATAAATGACTTATTGTGTCAATTTCAACTTTTAATCTCATAAATGACTTGTGTCAATTTCAATTTTTCTTCACATAAACGACTTATTGTGTCAATTTCAACTTTTGTGTCAATTTCAACTTTTCATCCCATAAACGACTTATTGTGTCAATTTCAACTTTTCATCCCATAAACGACTTATTGTGTCAATTTCAACTTTTCATCCCATAAATGACTTATTGTGTCAATTTCAACTTTTCATCCCATAAATGACTTATTGTGTCAATTTCAACTTTTCATCTCATAAATGACTTATTGTGTCAATTTCAACTTTTCATCCCATAAACGACTTGTCAATTTCAACTTTTCATCCCATAAACGACTTGTCAATTTCAACTTTTCGTCCCATAAACGACTTGTCAATTTCAACTTTTCATCCCATAAACGACTTATTGTATCAATTTCAAATTTTCATCTCATAAACGACTTATTGTGTCAATTTCAACTTTTCGTCCCATAAATGACTTATTGTGTCAATTTCAACTTTTCATCCTATAAACGACTTATTGTGTCAATTTCAACTTTTCATCCTATAAACGACTTGTCAATTTCAACTTTTCATCCCATAAACGACTTATTGTGTCAATTTCAACTTGTCATCCTATAAACGACTTGTCAATTTCAACTTTTCATCCCATAAACGACTTGTCAATTTCAACTTTTCGTCCCATAAACGACTTATTGTGTCAATTTCAACTTTTCATCTCATAAATGACTTATTGTGTCAATTTCAACTTTTCATCCCATAAACGACTTGTCAATTTCAACTTTTCGTCCCATAAATGTCTTATTGTGTCAATTTCAACTTTTCGTCCCATAAATGACTTGTCAATTTCAACTTTTCATCCCATAAACGACTTATTGTGTCAATTCCAACATTTCATCCCATAAACGACTTATTGTGTCAATTTCAACTTTTGTGTCAATTTCAATTTTTCTTCCCATAAACGACTTATTGTGTCAATTCCAACATTTCATCCCATAAACGACTTATTGTCAATTTCAACTTTTCTTCCCATAAATGACTTATTGTCAATTTCAACTTTTCATCCCATAAACGACTTATTGTGTCAATTTCAACTTTTCCTCCTATAAACGACTTGTCAATTTCAACTTTTCGTCCCATAAACGACTTATTGTGTCAATTTCAACTTTTCATCCCATAAACGACTTGTCAATTTCAACTTTTCATCCCATAAACGACTTATTGTATCAATTTCAATTTTCTTCACATAAACGACTTATTGTGTCAATTTGAACTTTTGTGTCAATTTCAACTTTTCATCCCATAAACGACTTATTGTGTCAATTTCAACTTTTCATCATCTCATAAATGACTTATTGTGTCAATTTCAACTTTTCATCCCATTAACGACTTATTGTGTCAATTTCAACTTTTCATCATCTCATAAATGACGTATTGTGTAAATTAAAAATTTTCTTCACATAAACGACTTATTGTGTCAATTTCAACTTTTGTGTCAATTTCAACTTTTCATCCCATCAACGACTTATTGTGTCAATTTCAACTTTTCATCCCATAAATGACTTATTGTGTCAATTTCAACTTTTCATCTCATAAATGACTTATTGTGTCAATTTCAACTTTTCATCCCATAAATTACTTATTGTGTCAATTTCAACTTTTCATCTCATAAACGACTTATTGTGTCAATTTCAACTTTTCGTCCCATAAATGACTTGTCAATTTCAACTTTTCATCCCATAAACGACTTATTGTGTCAATTTCAACTTTTCATCCTATAAACGACTTGTCAATTTCAACTTTTCGTCCCATAAACGACTTATTGTGTCAATTTCAACTTTTCATCTCATAAATGACTTGTCAATTTCAACTTTTCATCTCATAAATGACTTATTGTGTCAATTTCAACTTTTCATCCCATCAACGACTTATTGTGTCAATTTCAACTTTTCATCCTATAAACGACTTGTCAATTTCAACTTTTCGTCCCATAAACGACTTATTGTGTCAATTTCAACTTTTCATCTCATAAATGACTTGTCAATTTCAACTTTTCATCTCATAAATGACTTATTGTGTCAATTTCAACTTTTCGTCCCATAAACGACTTGTCAATTTCAACTTTTCGTCCCATAAACGACTTATTGTGTCAATTTCAACTTTTCATCTCATAAATGACTTGTCAATTTCAACTTTTCATCTCATAAATGACTTATTGTGTCAATTTCAACTTTTCATCCCATAAACGACTTGTCAATTTCAACTTTTCGTCCCATAAATGTCTTATTATGTCAATTTCAACTTTTCGTCCCATAAATGACTTGTGTCAATTTCAACTTTTCATCCCATAAACGACTTGTGTCAATTCCAACATTTCATCTCATAAACGACTTATTGTGTCAATTTCAATTTTTCATCCCATAAACGACTTGTCAATTTCAACTTTTCGTCCCATAAATGTCTTATTGTGTCAATTTCAACTTTTCGTCCCATAAATGACTTGTCAATTTCAACTTTTCATCCCATAAACGACTTATTGTGTCAATTCCAACATTTCATCCCATAAACGACTTATTGTGTCAATTTCAACTTTTGTGTCAATTTAAATTTTTCTTCCCATAAACGACTTATTGTGTCAATTCCAACATTTCATCCCATAAACGACTTATTGTCAATTTCAATTTTTCTTCCCATAAACGACTTATT
>NC_138737.1:277500-285000 GCF_965113295.1 Leuciscus leuciscus
ATCAGTAACAGCGGGTGAATTGTTTTTCACAGATTAAACCAATCATATTGAAGGAAGGTGACCATGATGTCACATTAATCTTACTGTTATATACGTACGTCTCTATCCTATACAAATCTGATGTATTCTTCTGTCTGAGAGAGATTCTCTGAGGTCGTGATTAAAGCATGTAAAGGACATTTGCTGAAGTCTGTCTGGTTATTATTGCTGTGCTGTAAGTTAGTTAGTGGAGCAAGTTAACAGGGTTAGTGAGACACTAAAGACCCTATTCCCGAGGGTTAGTGTCGGAAGAGGGCGAGACGTCGTTCGACTCGGCGTGAGACTCTTAGATTACGGTCAGGTAACTATACTTTTATTCTATGCGGTCAGAATAGCTACTCTTAGGCGTTTGAAGAATGTGTGTGAATGTGTTGAGAATATTGACCTCACCTGAGTATAATATTTTCAGGTGTCAGGGACACTTGGTTCAACCTAAGTATGGTGAAAATCTCCCACAAATCATACAGTGGAACATCATCAGCAAAGGTTTTAAAACATTTAAAAAGCAACGTTTTGGTTGGCTGCGAAGACTATGACAAACAACACAAGCTCTGTGACAAGAATCTGAAATGTTTTTATTACTTTTTCCATTTATTAAAGAGAATTTCTTTACAACATACATTTAGCTGTGAATCAGATGTGGGAGAGGGCCGGTGACGAAACCATAGCAAACAAGAGTACAAACTCCACTTCCAGAGTCCAAAGGCACCAGCACGGGAATCGTGATCTCCGTTCACTACGGCCGGAGCGATTACATATTCAGACGGCACGATTTAGAGTCGTCTCAGACGGGGCTGCGACGACAAGTGAGTTCAACATCTACAAAGCCGAAACTAGAGATTCCTGGACGCCAAGTTCAATAAAACGTGTGTCAAAATAGTTAAATAACAGTCCCTCATATTACATCACAACGATAGATCTAGAAAATTATATTAATCGGAATCTGTCACAAACATTGAAAACATTAATCTGTTTCCTAATATTATTGGAGTGCATATCTACACAGGAGCCAGCCTGTATTCACTGCCTAAAAACTGTGTTTGATCATATACATTAGAAAGCTTGTGTGTGTTTGGGAGAAACATCATATCTGATTCGTTCATGTGTTTTTCTCTTATTGCCTTGAAGCAGCCGGATCCACAGATACACATCAATTCAACTACAAACAGTGTAAAAACATCATCTTGACTTTGTGAAAAGTAATTAAAAAAAAGGACGAACGAAACAAAATCAAAGCAAAAAACAACATTCTTCCAGCACAACAAGAGGGCCGACTCCTACGTTTCATTGGCACAATCAGAAATCAAGCACAAAGTCATTTTGTGGTTAGCAACGGGGACCAGAGTCGACAACGACAACACCTACATTCTTCAATTACGTTGTTTTTTTGTTTCTTTTTTTAATCAAATGAGGGAAAAAATGTCATTATAAGAACTACGACAGTTAACAGCTAACAAACGCTTCACTACTCAGGGGTGTAAGGCACAAATTTACAGGTGGAAGGAGAAAAACAGGCATGTTTGAAAATGAAATGCTTCAACAAAAGGCCTGTTTGTTTGTGTGTGTGTGTGTGTGTGTGTGTGTGTGTGTGTGTGTGTGTGGACAGGACGAGAAAACGATACGTTTGAAAGCATAAACCAAGCGTCTTAAGTACGGCTCATCCTTTACTTTGCTTCACGTCACGCAGACGCGAGCGAGAATGGCACTCGGTGATCGACCGGTGGCTTTCAGCAGGTGATGAACGAGATGAAGAGTTGAGATTCAGGAGTTCCTTCTGTGGGCTGTAAGCTTTACCCACAAGCCCCTCTGGCACGGCTCGAGGAATATTCCTTCCATACGGAGGCTTCCGTGGTCTCTGAGTTTGCTTAGCAACGTCTGAAGAGTTAGTGGACAGAAGTGCTGGCTCCAGTTTAATGACTTTAAATAATTTCACACTTGATTAATTCAAATTAAAAAGATCATTTACATCTCGTTTGAGCCTAAAAGAGATGCTCTTTCTGCAAAGCACTTTATTAAAAAATAAATACAACCTGCTGTTAGTATTAACAGTCACGTGTTATTTAGTCATCAGTTTCAGTAGACGTTTTGAACTCTTGCACGAAGGCAGAACTCGATTGCTTTGTCCAGTAACAGTAACACTGAGACAGGCGGCGGCGTTTCACAGTTTTCCCTTGTAAACTCCAGTCTGAACTTGTTCAAGTGCTTGATAACCGGGGCGTCTCGCAGCTTCACGACTGAACAATTCCGCCTGTCTCCGATGTGCTTTTGGCAGAAAACAAACATCAGCTGCAACACAGCGCTGGCGAAACCTTTAAGAGTTCCTCTTTCCGGGAGCAGATGTTTGCCCTCTTGGAACGGACACTATCAGCCTGAGCTCGACATTAAAAAATATACAAAAACAAAAGAAAGGAAAAAGTGAGTTGCATTTCCTGTACATAGCTGTACAAAGCAGACACACTTTACTGTTCCCCGTCTTTAATCCCGCATTATGTGCAGGAGTCACCGGATTTGATTTTCGTGGAAAGGGACACCAGTGCCGGTTTGGGAGGGACGTCGGGCTTGAGCTGCCGGGATCCGCAGCGAGGCAGAGACCCGTACGAGCTCAGGCTGGGGTGACGGGTCAGGCTGAGGACCGGAGAGGTGACGTGCATGGAGTCCACTCGCTGCGGGGCGGGTGGAGGCGTCTCCACACGGAAGCTGTGGTTCCTGGACATGTGGGATGAGTTGGACGAGTTGGTGTTGTGCTGTTTCTTGAGGCCCGAGCTCATGGGGTAGCCTCGCCCGTACATGGACGAATGCACGTCGAGCCTCTTGCCCATCTGTGGGACGGCGGGCGGGAGCACCAGAGACGCCTCTCGCTGGGGGACACGAGGAGGAGCTCCCTCGACCTCCGCCAGACCGAGACCGTGACACGGGCTCTTGAGGGACTTGTACTCGAGAGTGGCACCCTGGTCATCTGCGAAGTCTCCGCGGTGGGGCTGCTCCACGTACTCGTGCTGGTAAGCTTGAGTCAAAGGCAGAACCACCACGCTGGAGATGTGGCCCGGAGACGCCCGAAGCGGCAGATCCGTCGGGATGACCGGAGTGACCATGGAAGTCAAGTCTTTGGTGCAGGCGTTGATCAGGTTCTGGTTGCGCTCCCACTCGCGGCTGCCCCGACTGGGCTTGCGGCGCGGCTGCATGGGCGTGGACTCGGGCGTGGGCAGGGCGCTCAGATCTGGGTGCTGGTCAGCTTTAATCAGCATCTTGCCGTTAGTCAGACGGCCGTTGTGCATGAGCGGAGTCAGAATGGCTTCAGGCCGGCCATCCTTGGCTTGCATCTCAAACAGCCCTGTCAGCTTGGTGACACTGTTCATGGAGCCTCGTCTGGACTGAACAGAGTCCTTGTCTTTGCGGCCAGGCAGCTCAAAGTCACGCCGGCGGTGGTGGTCGCACACGCAGTAGACGACGATGCCAGAGAAGATGGCGCCCATGGCGAAGGCGAGGATGACGGCGATGGCCAGAAGCGTCACTGGAACCATCTGATCCCGGTCTCGGTGGTACGTCTCACGGATCACCCCTGCGAAGAGAGATTCACAATGGTTTAATATGTTAGGGTTTTAACATAATCTAATTTTATTTTTTTATTTTTTTTATTTTAATTGCCGTTTTTGCCTTTATTGTAATAGGATAGCGTAGAGTAGACAAAGCTTAAGATTAAGGGGGGCAGGATCGGGAAAGATCTGTGAGCCGGGACTCAATCTCGGGAAAGGTCTGTGAGCTGGGACACAATCTTGGGAAAGGTCTGTGAGCCGGGACTCAATCTCGGGAAAGGTCTGTGAGCCGGGACTCAATCTCGGGAAAGGTCTGTGAGCCGGGACTTAATCTTGGGAAAGGTCTGTGAGCCGGGACTCAATCTTGGGAAAGATCTGTGAGCCGGGACTCAATGTCGGGGAAGGTCTATGAGCCGGGACTCAATCTCGGGAAAGATCTGTAAACTGGGACTCAATCTCGGGAAAGGTCTATAAACTGGGACTCGATCTCAGGAAAGGGAAAGGTCTGTGAGCTGGGACTCAATCTCGGAAAAGATCTGTGAGCCGGGACTCAATCTCAGGAAAAGATCTGTGAGCCGGGACTCAATCTCGGGAAAGATCTGTGAGCCGGGACTCAATCTGGGGAAAGATCTGTGAGCCGGGACTCAATCTCGGGAAAGGTCTGTGAGCCGGGACTCAATTTCGGGAAAGATCTGTAAACTGGGACTCAATCTCGGGAAAGGTCTGTGAGCCGGGACTCAATCTCGGGAAAGGTCAGTGAGCCGGGACTCAATCTTGGGAAAGGTCTGTGAAATTTAACTGAAATGTTGCTAATGTGACCACACCTTTAAGTGCTGCACACCAGTGCATGTTAAAGGGATACTTTACCGTTTTTTCATATTAAACTATGTTATTCCCTTAACTAAGACGAGTTGATATATACCTCTCTCGTCTCAGTGCGTGCACTAAATCCCTCTGTCTTGCGGCGAAACTTTGTTAGCCCAGTTCATTTAATATGGTCCAAGCAGAGAAGCTACCAAACACCTCCACGTTTTCCCTATTTAAATACAGTTACTCGCGAAGTGTAACTCGACCTAGGACGGTGACACAAAACAAAACGTTGCGCTTTTCTAAGCGTGTAAAATGGATAACTATTTTGTATGGCGGAATACCATAGCAAGTGCTTGTAAGCACTTCGACTTGGCGCAGTAATATCTTCACTAGAGGGAGCGGGGGCCGGTGAGAGGATTTTTCACGAGTGAAGATATTACTGCGCCAAGTCGAAGTGCTTACAAGCACTTGCTATGGTATTCCGCCATACAAAATAGTTATCCATTTTACATGCTTAGAAAAGCGCAACGTTTTGTTTTGTGTCACCGTTCTAGGTCGAGTTACACTTCGCGAGTAACTGTATTTAAATAGGGAAAACGTGGAGGTGTTTGGTAGCTTCTCTGCTTGGCCCATATTAAATGAACTGGGCTAACAAAGTTTCGCCGCAAGACAGAGGGATTTAGTGCACGCACTGAGACGAGAGAGGTATGTATCAACTCGTCTTAGTTAAGGGAATAACATAGTTTAATATGAAAAAACGGTAAAGTATCCCTTTAAAAATGGGGATTTGAAGTCTGTTGGATTAATCTAAATGACTAAATGTAATCTTCTATATAAATACAGATAAAACTGCTGTCTTGATCTCTGAAGGAGACAGAGGCCCTGTTTACAGCTGGTATTAAGAAGCGTTTTGGTCGATCGGATCACAAGTACACGATGCTAAATACAGGTGTAAACAGCGTCTAAAACGTTTTGGGCTTGTCCACTTTTATCCACTTCCAGAGGTAGTTGAAAACGCAATCGACCAGATTGCTTTCATAGTGTAGGTGAGGTCCAACAGCCACAAACCGCCTACTCTCCACCTACTGACCTAATGCGTAAACATTATAGGAAGTGCGCCATCGAGACGGGATTTAAACTGTTGGGTGAAGGTCCAAATTTTGTTTAAAGATGAAAAACGTACTAACAATGTTCTGTCACCATTCCTGATCTCTAACACACACACTCACAGTGTTCGGCTGGTCTTGCGGCTGAGCGGAAACGAAAGCTGTGTGTGTTTTTCTGTCATCTCCGGTTGCGTTCATGTGTAAATTACATTTTGTACATTAGATTGAAAGATCTGAAGCCCATAAACCCTCCCCTCGAAGATATCAGGACAGAAGTGGACAAAACCATCTTCTGAAAGTGGACAAAAGAGACGGATTAAAACACCAAGTGTAAACGGGTATGTGTCTCTCTCATCTACTTGTGATCCGATCGACCAAAACGCATCTTAATATGCATTTATTCGAACACCAAAAGATCATTTTCATTGTCGTGCAGAGGTGTGAGAGAGCGCTGGAATGCTAAATCTGGTTTCCACATTAGGGAGATATCTTAATCTACTTTATTCTATTGCTGATGAATTCGCCTTGTGATCCGATCGACCAAAACGCATCTTAATACCAGGTGTAAACAGGGCTATTATTCTATTGCTGATGAATTAGCCTACATGAATCTCTCAGCAGATCAACCATTTAAAATCCACACAGGAGGAAAAGTGCTGCTATGTTCCCACAGAGGCATATAAATTCAATGTTGTACATTTGTTACAAACCCATAAACGTGTGATACAGCCATCCATCACTATTTAGAGCTCGAGACATTTAATGGACTGGTGAATATTGGTTTATAACTCTGATGGCCTTGGCTACACACTCCTCTTATCTCGGGCGTTCTAAAGGAGTCTCTCTCTAAGATGACAAAATGCCGTCACACATCTGGTTTTTCTAAAGGGAAGATCTAAGGGGCGCTTCTTTCTTTTTAACTTCACTCTCATTGTGGTTCTCAGGAGAGGCTCTTCCTCTCAGTCTGTTTGAAGTTTTAAAGCGTCTCTTTCATGCGTCTACTGTACGATACCCCTGAGAAATGACACGGCTCTAACGGATCCATTTTCATGTTGGAAAAAAGAGTCTTCCTTCATGAAAAGAACTATGAGTACAGTATCTAGAGCTGTTAACATAACCGTTACCGTTACATACAGTTTATTTATCAAAGCATGGAACATGATCAGCTGACCTGAACTAACACACGGCAAAACAAATTATATTTTTATCTAATTTTCTTGCACAAATATCCAAACATTCTTACGTTTACTGGAGAAGCAGCAAAATCTTGTTTTCTGACCCCAAGCACAAACTCTCCTAATTTTGAGGATTTTCCAGACTTAATTAATAAATGTCTTAAGTATTTAGGTAGTAAATGTATCTTGATTTAAGAGTGTTTAGATATTTGTGCTGGAAAACGAGACTGAGGAAGAAGCTCCTGTGTTTGCAGTGTGGATGTCCTGAAGGGTAAAGATCTGTGAGGATGAGGAGATCAGCGCCAGCACTCAGAAAACCTTTGAAGATCCTCTCTAACCGTAATGTACTGTTGCTCGACTTCAAAGAGCCATAAAGAGGATAAAACCTGGAGAAATGGAGACTCTCTGAATGTCATCAGATCAACAGATCAAGAACCAGAAATATTCCCATTAACTGATATCATACCATTAATATGATTAAGATGAATTACCACAGCGACTCGACTGAAAACAAATCAATCTTGTGGATGAACAACAGGCTCCGGCAGAGTCTTCTGAGAAACAGAGGATCTGCTCGTTTACTGGATTTACTTTGATATCGTTTGATGGGATTAAAATAGAAACGAGACGAATAAAGAGCGGAAATCTGCCTGTCTGGAGCCTTTATTCATTCACAAACGTTCAGAGTTTGACAGATTAATGTTTTTAATCGTTAGAATCTTTGAAACAGTGCTAATATATTTTTAAACCATCATTTCCATTTTATTAAACGTTTCACACACCCCTGGAGTCTGCCAAAAGCACCGCCTTGAGAATTAGAGGAAAATATCACGGCAA
>NC_138737.1:292500-297500 GCF_965113295.1 Leuciscus leuciscus
CTGATGAGCACACACACACACACACACACACACGCACACAAACACACACACACAAACACACACACACAAACACACACACACAAACACACACACACACACACACACACACACACACACACACACACACACACACACACACACACACACACACACTCACAAACACTAGTTAAACACAGATGTGCTTCTTTCAGTTTCTCCACACATGATAACATCTTTCATGCTCTAATCAATATTTCATGTCCACTGATTTATTTATTTGATAAGTATCTGTGTAATAAACCGGATAATTTACAGTAATCTGGTCATAATCACAGAATAAACCCATTCAAACTCACACACGACTCTCTGTCCTGAAACTGGACTAGTTGATCAGTGACAAGAAATTAAACCAGTTGCTACAATGAAAACCAGAACTAACCCGACCCAGACACTGACATCAGTCCAACAACTACACAACCACTTCAACAACTACACAACTACACAACCAGTTCAACAACTACACAACCAGTTCAACACCACAGTAACTCTAACAACAGGGGAGTTCAGTAAGGTTTGTAAGCAAATAATTCATTAAAACAATCTTAAAATAAACAAATCAATTATATAATTTATATTATTATAATTATTTATTTTTATAATATTTTATTTAAAAAATATATCATGTTGGCCATTAATCAACATCAGAGGACCACTAATATGTTTTCAAACTGAAAACTGAAATCTCAGGGTAAATATTTTAGCTCAAAGGTGTGACTAAAAAGTTTCAGGACTAGTTTAGCGAACAGTGTGTGTTAATCCACAGATAAACTCTCTCTGTTCCCGTCCGTCACAGTCACAGTCATTAACATGATTTATTTCAGTAAGAGCCACGGGCCGCCAGATCAGCGTGACAGCTCTATTCTATAATTCATTTTCCACAGCCAGAGGACGATGACACACATACGAGATCCTCGGGAAAACCGTCTCTAAACCAAACAAACACAGCGAGGAAGAGGAGGAATACCAGTGAGGAAGCGGAGGAATACCAGCGAGGAAGAGGAGGAAAACCAGCGAGGAAGAGGAGGAATACCAGTGAAGAAGAGGAGGAATACCAGCGAGGAAGAGGAGGAATAACAGCGAGGAAGAGGAGGAATACCAGCGAGGAAGTGGAGGAATACCAGCGAGGAAGAGGAGGAATACCAGCGAGGAAGAGGAGGAATACCAGCGAGGAAGAGGAGGAATACCAGCGAGGAAGAGGACGAATACCAGCGAGGAAGAGGAGGAATACCAGTGAAGAAGAGGAGGAATACCAGCGAGGAAGAGGAGGAATACCAGCGAGGAAGAGGAATACCATTGAGGAAGAGGAATACCAGTGAGGAAGAGGAGGAATACAGCAATGAAGAGGAGGAATACCAGTGAGGAAGAGGAGGAATACCAGTGAGGAGGAGGAGGAGGAATACCAGTGAGGAGGAGGAGGAGGAATACCAGTGAGGAAGAGGAGGAATAGCAGTGAGGAAGAGGAGGAATTCCAGTGAGGAAGAGGAGGAATTCCAGTGAGGAATACCAGTGAGGAAGAGGAGGAATACCAGTGAGGAAGAGGAGGAATACCAGCGAGGAAGAGGAGGAATAGCAGTGAGGAAGAGGAGGAATACCAGTGAGGAAGAGGAGGAATACAGTGAGGAAGAAAAGGAGGAATACAGTGAGGAAGAGGAGGAATACTAGTAAGGAAGAGGAGGAATACAGCGAGGAAGAGGAGGAATACAGTGAGGAAGAGGAGCAATACCAGTAAGGAAGAGGAGGAATACCAGTGAGGAAGAGGAGGAATACCAGTGAGGAAGAGGAAGAATACAGTGAGGAAGAAAAGGAGGAATACAGCGAGGAAGAGGAGGAATACAGTGAGGAAGAGGAGGAATACCAGTGAGGAAGAGGAGGAATACCAGTGAGGAAGAGGAGGAATACCAGTAAGGAAGAGGAGGAATACAGCGAGGAAGAGGAGGAATACAGTGAGGAAGAGGAGGAATACAGCAATGAAGAGGAGGAATACCAGTGAGGAAGAGGAGGAATACCAGTGAGGAGGAATACCAGTGAGGAAGAGGAGGAATACCAGTGAGGAAGAGGAGGAATACCAGCGAGGAAGAGGAGGAATACCAGTGAGGAAGAGGAGGAATACAGCGAGGAAGAGGAGGAATACCCGTGAGGAAGAGGAGGAATACAGTGAGGAAGAGGAGGAATACCAGTGAGGAAGAGGAGGAATACCAGCGAGGAAGAGGAGGAATACCAGTGAGGAAGAGGAATACAGCGAGGAA
The DNA here is from genome assembly GCF_965113295.1 of Leuciscus leuciscus. Lineage (NCBI taxonomy): Eukaryota > Metazoa > Chordata > Actinopteri > Cypriniformes > Leuciscidae > Leuciscus > Leuciscus leuciscus. The sequence goes on from NC_138737.1 coordinate 294,786, forward strand.
GAGGAGGAATACAGCGAGGAAGAGGAGGAATACCCGTGAGGAAGAGGAGGAATACAGTGAGGAAGAGGAGGAATACCAGTGAGGAAGAGGAGGAATACCAGCGAGGAAGAGGAGGAATACCAGTGAGGAAGAGGAGGAATACCAGTGAGGAAGAGGAATACAGCAAGGAAGAGGAGGAATACAGCGAGGAAGAGGAGGAATACCAGTGAGGAAGAGGAGGAATACAGCGAGGAAGAGGAGGAATACAGTGAGGAAAAGGAGGAATACAGTGAGGAGGAGGAGGAATACCAGTGAGGAAGAGGAGGAATACCAGCGAGGAAGAGGAGGAAAACCAGTGAGGAAGAGGAATACAGCGAGGAAGAGGAGGAATACAGCGAGGAAGAGGAGGAATACCCGTGAGGAAGAGGAGGAATACAGTGAGGAAGAGGAGGAATACCAGTGAGGAAGAGGAGGAATACCAGTGAGGAAGAGGAGGAATACCAGCGAGGAAGAGGAGGAATACCAGTGAGGAAGAGGAATACAGCAAGGAAGAGGAGGAATACAGCGAGGAAGAGGAGGAATACCAGTGAGGAAGAGGAGGAATACAGCGAGGAAGAGGAGGAATACAGTGAGGAAAAGGAGGAATACCAGTGAGGAAGAGGAGGAATACAGTGAGGAAGAGGAGGAATACCAGTGAGGAAGAGGAGGAATACAGTGAGGAAAAGGAGGAATACCAGTGAGGAAGAGGAGGAATACAGTGAGGAAGAGGAGGAATACCAGTGAGGAAGAGGAGGAATACAGCGAGGAAGAGGAGGAATACAGTGAGGAAAAGGAGGAATACCAGTGAGGAAGAGGAGGAATACAGTGAGAAAAAAGGAGGAATACCAGTGAGGAAGAGGAGGAATACAGCGAGGAAGAGGAGGAATACAGTGAGGAAGAGGAGGAATACAGCAATGAAGAGGAGGAATACCAGTGAGGAAGAAGAGGAATACCAGTGAGGAAGAGGAGGAATACAGTGAGGAAGAGGAGGAATACCAGTGAGGAAGAGGAGGAATACCAGCGAGGAAGAGGAGGAATACGGGATTAAACAGGCAAACGGACACACACATGAAACACAGCGGTTTCTAAAGGAAAACCGGAGAAAAGGAGGAGACATCAAACACACTCACAGAGAGAAGGAAAGCTGAAGGACAGACTGAGGGAAGATAATAATGAAGCTCCGGAGAATATCCCTAATAAACATGAGGATATGTAGGTCACAAACACCAAACACTGCTCAGCCAATCAGACGGAGCCTCGCTGTCGGGGGACTGACGTCAATCAAGAGTGTGTGTGTGTGTGTGTGAGTGTGTTCAGCCTGATTGTATTTCATGAATAATTTCTGCTGGTCTAGGGAGAAGCTGAGAGTTTATTCCCTGTAAACACACTCCGTCATTTGCATTTGCTGCTTCTATCCCACAATCCTTTGCTCTACGAGATCCATCCAATTAGAGAAGGAAAGGTCAGAACTACGTCTACACACACGGGAAACACTGAAGAGCTGAAGAACGGAGGAAACTGACCGCGTGGTGCATTCTGGGTAATATCGCTCTGATGCCTGTGCTGGCGCTCTAAAAGAAAACGCAGAGAAATGAAGCGTTGGAGTCGGACATCGATGAGGAAGAGAGAGATGAAGAGTTTACTCACCGTTCAGAGCCACAAACGAATCTGGAGACAAACGAAACGTGTGTTAGTTGGAATGTGATTCACACACACATGATTTATCACTGAAAACATTCAATGACACGTTTAAAACTGAAGAACTCCAGAAGTGAGTTCATGACCCATTCACACCAATGATAACCATAAGTGTAAAGTTTGAATAATCTCTCTGTGAGAATAGTTCATGCTATAACGATAACGACAAAGAGGAACGGTAGCGGTGGAATCGCTTACAGAATGATATTTTTCATATTTTTTTGACAGCCAATCAGAATCACTCTGCGTTATAGAGCTCGAGCGTTTAAAGCGACAGACGAAACTGCAGTGATAGTCATAAACATGCGCTGGTCTGGAACATTAATATAGTTATTACAGTTATTGATCTCTGGTCTGGAACATTAATATAGTTATTACAATTACAGTTATCGATCTCTGGTGTGAAGGTTAATATAACAGTAATATAACGTTAATATAAGCTGTATAGCTGTATGTGAGGCTCTGTGTGTGTGAGAGAGAGAGTGTGTGTGTGTGTGTGTGTGTGTGTGAGAGAGTGAGAGAGAGTGTGTGTGTGTGTGTGTGTGTGTGTGTGTGTGTGTGTGTGTGTGTGTGTGTGTGTGTGTGTGTGTGTGTGTGTGTGTGTGTGTGTGTGAGAGTGTGAGTGTGTGAACAGCTGTATGTGAGGCTCTCGTGTGTGTGTGTGTGTGTGTGTGTGTGTGAGTGAGAGAGTGTGTGTGTGTGTGTGTGTGTGTGTGTGTGTGTGTGTGTGTGTGAGTGAGAGAGTGTGTGTGAGAGTGAGAGAGTGTGTGTGTGTGTGTGTGTGTGTGTGTGAGAGTGTGAGAGAGAGTGTGTGTGTGTGTGTGTGTGTGTGTGTGTGTGTGTGTGTGAGAGTGTGAGAGAGAGTGTGTGTGTGTGTGTGTGTGTGTGTGTGTGAGAGAGTGAGAGAGAGTGTGTGTGTGTGTGTGTGTGTGTGTGTGTGTGTGTGTGTGTGAGAGTGTGAGTGTGTGAACAGCTGTATGTGAGGCTCTCGTGTGTGTG
>NC_138737.1:302500-312500 GCF_965113295.1 Leuciscus leuciscus
AGTGCTGACACTAAAACTCTGAGAACTTGAATTTTTTCTCACACAGTAATTTTAATTTTGGGTGAACTATACACAATATATTGTCACTGTCCACGATACATATTGATACATTTTTGAATTGCGATATACTGTGACATAATATATTGTGACACCCCTATTAAATAAGCATATTAGTAATAGGTTTTACAAGAAAATACAATTTCAGTCTTTCTACCTCAAAATTTCATGTTTGATTCAATGTGTTACTTTGTGATTATTTGTGTAATTCACGCGCAACTTCTGAGTGAAAACTGTTACAAAGTAAATCCTACAGCAAAGTACTTTCATTCAGTTAATCTGGAAACTTCTGTGTTTCTTGGCAATCATAAACAGCTTCAGTTAAAAGGCACTTAATATCCAGTAATATTATTGATCTGACTGCACTAATAGAGGGAACGCATTGACGTCAGTTTCCCACAGGAACACCGAGAGGCAGAAGAGATGCTGAGGGACTGGATTTAATAGAGGACAAACGATTATCAGTTTAAACTAAAGCTTGGACTCGATATAGTGTTTCTTACAATTTACCAAAGATCCAGTGATCATGGACATTGACATTGAGAAATCATGTTTCCTGACATTTATATGAGCCTGATTTCGACGCCGGGGAAATACATAAAGCAAATTTGCATGTGAACGCTTATATTAATGTTATATATATATATCGTCATATCATCCAGCCCTAAAACTTGTGTAGTTTTTGGTCAGTGTTTATTTAAAAACATCCAATTATGCAGAATATACGACAGTAAATATTTAATTGATGAGTTGTCAATACAATACAATATATATGGTATGATTTTACCATAAATTCAGCATATTTACACACAATAATAACTGCAAATCCACCGTTCTCTGCCTGGATCCACATGGTTCTATGAATCACAGTGAATCCATTTGCTTCTCTGTTCTGTAGCTTTCAGCAGTGTGTAAAAATACACCTCAGATTTCTTGTCAAATCTGTTTGAAAAAGTAAATCTTAAAGCTCTTTACCGTTTTAGATGTGTTTTGTGTGTTTTACGTGGGATTCACGCTAAAAACAAATGCTGCCACTCAGTGTTTCTGTCTCTCAGTGTCTCTCAGTGTTTCTGCCACTCGGTGTTTCTGCCACTCGGTGTTTCTGCCACTCGGTGTTTCTGCCACTCAGTGTTTCTGCCACTCAGTGTTTCTGTCTCTCAGTGTCTCTCAGTGTTTCTGCCACTCGGTGTTTCTGCCACTCGGTGTTTCTGCCACTCGGTGTTTCTGCCACTCGGTGTTTCTGTCTCTCAGTGTCTCTGCCACTCGGTGTTTCTGCCACTCGGTGTTGGTGTTTCTGCCACTCGGTGTTTCTGCCACTCAGTGTCTCTCAGTGTTTCTGCCACTCGGTGTTTCTGCCACTCTGTGTTTCTGTCTCTCAGTGTCTCTCAGTGTTTCTGCCACTCTGTGTTTCTGCCACTCGGTGTTTCTGCCACTCAGTGTTTCTGCCACTCAGTGTTTCTGCCACTCAGTGTTTCTGTCTCTCAGTGTTTCTGCCACTCAGTGTTTCTGTCTCTCAGTGTCTCTCAGTGTTTCTGCCACTCAGTATTTCTGCCACTCAGTGTTTCTGCCACTCAGTGTTTCTGTCTCTCAGTGTCTCTGCCACTCAGTGTTTCTGTCTCTCAGTGTCTCTCAGTGTTTCTGCCACTCTGTGTTTCTGCCACTCTGTGTTTCTGCCACTCTGTGTTTCTGCCACTCTGTGTTTCTGCCACTCTGTGTTTCTGCCACTGTGTTTCTGCCACTCTGTGTTTCTGCCACTCTGTGTTTCTGCCACTCTGTGTTTCTGCCACTCTGTGTTTCTGCCACTCTGTGTTTCTGCCACTCTGTGTTTCTGCCACTCTGTGTTTCTGCCACTCTGTGTTTCTGCCACTCGGTGTTTCTGCCACTCGGTGTTTCTGCCACTCAGTGTTTCTGCCACTCAGTGTTTCTGCCACTCAGTGTGTCACGCGCATAACCTCGACTATCAGATGAGAACAAAACTTGAGGTGAATCTGAATATTGTCCTCTGTTCTTAATAATAAATGCATATTAATGCGCTTCATTGATTTGAGCACATGGTAAAACCGCAGTAACGTGGCGTCTGAAGTCTCACTGCTTTACTAAATGAATCTTCTGATGTAAACGCAGCATGACTGTCCTAAAAACGCCTCATCGTTCTCCTGTTTATCCCAGTGTGCCGAGGCCGTCAGCACATATTAGACTCTTAAATCATTCAGTGCGCATTCCTCTCGGCCAAACCAGCAGCGCTCTTTAATTTACTGACCGCTGTAACCTGATCAGTGTGTGTGGATGACAGAGCTCTTCCTAATGGAATACACACTTCTCTGGGTTGTAGACGCTCAGCTCCTCCAGAAACAGGCTGTCGTTCAGGAATCCGCTCCGCATCTTAGCCAGAAACTTCAGAACGATTCCTCGCTCGGATCCCAGGAAAACCACGGTGTGGTTACGATGAGGGCCGGCGGCGTTATCCACGGCTATACGCGTGAGACGGTACCTGACACACACACACACGCAGAAGGAATCAGGGTTACAATGACATTTCCATCTGATTTCCGTCTAGAAGAAATTAAACCGTTATCTGCCTTTCCAATTAGCGAGCTCATCTCAGTGTTAATCAAATGTATGTATAATTTCCAAACCAGTATGCAAATACATTTTCAGGCTAATTAAAACTGGCAAGATGGAAATAAGAAGACAAGTTTTTTCATCTTTCCCAGTCTCCGGAGTCTTTGAAGCGGCGTAATAAAGCGATACCGACGCTTCTCCAGCAAATGTGTTTTCAATAATTCAGTTTTAATGGGGCAACTTTACACAAACCCAAACGAACAGAAACTTATCAGGCCTTACCCAGACGTCGTTTCACAGAAAACACACACATATTCCTCACATAATCCACTTCATTATCAGAAAACAGACGCCAGTGTTTGCTTTCATAAGAGTGAAACGTCCTCTTTTCTTCAGTTAGAGCTGATATGATGATTCTGATGAACTGAATCACTCAGGCTTCAAGACACATCTTTTTCAGCAACACTTGATCCATTAATACTAACACTATCTCCTCTATTTTCTCTCTCTCTCTCTCTCTCTCTCTCTCTCTCTCTCTCTCTCTCTCTCTCTCTCTATATATATATATATATATATATATATATATATATATATATATATATATATATATATATATAAAAGTGCATGTACTGCGTTAGATCAAACTGGAAGGGTCACAGCACTTGAATGTTATTGTCCTATTGTTAGTTTAACTCTGTTTTGTAAGTCGCTCTGGATAAAAGCGTCTGCTAAATGAATAAATGTAAATGTGAACGTAATGTCTGACTCAGATGCAAATGACTCGATTCATCCGTGAACATGAGCAGGTCTCTCTCACTGAATCCAGATTTGCATGCGTAATCAGTCTGAAGATGTTTGATGACACTCACCGAACCATCGTCTTGAGGAACCAGGGCCGGTTGGCGATCGACGGCACGGCCTCGTCCATCAGCGGGTGAATCTTGATGAAGTTCAGCGTTTCGTCCGGAAACTCGTTGGACACTTTGAATTTCTCACCAGAAGTTGTTCCTGCGCAGACGCCCGGCCTGAAGACGACAGCCGTGAACACATCAGTCTACATCACACACATCTGCATCTACATCATCACACATCTGCATCTACATCACACATCTACATCATCACACATCTACATCATCACACATCTGCATCTACATCACACATCTACATCATCACACATCTACATCATCACACATCTGCATGTGCAGACGCCCGGCCTGAAGACGACAGCCGTGAACACATCAGTCTACATCACACATCTGCATCTACATCTACATCACACACATCTGCGTCTACATCACACATCTGCATCTACATCATCACACATCTGCATCTACATCATCACACATCTGCATCTACATCACACATCTACATCATCACACATCTGCATGTGCAGACGCCCGGCCTGAAGACTACAGCCGTGAACATCAGTCTACATTACACATCTGCATCTACATCATCACACATCTGCATCTACATCATCACACATCTACATCACACATCTACATCACACACATCTGCATCTACATCACATCTGCATTTGCAGACGCCCGGCCTGAAGACGACAGCCGTGAACATCAGTCTACATCACACATCTGCATCTACATCACACATCTGCATCTACATCACACACATCTACATCATCACACATCTGCATCTACATCATCACACATCTGCATCTACATCATCACACATCTGCATCTACATCATCACTCATCTGCATCTACATCACACACATCTGCATCTACATCACACACATCTGCATCTACATCACACACATCTGCATGTGCAGACGCCCGGCCTGAAGACGACAGCCGTGAACATCAGTCTACATCACACATCTGCATCTACATCATCACACATCTACATCTACATCTACATCTACATCATCACTCATCTGCATCACACATCTGTATATTCTCCATCATAAACAACACAGACAAGAACAACTCAAGAGAAAGTCAGAATGAATCAATGAATCTTTAAACTGAATCTGGATCGTTAGCTGACTATGGTCGTAAGTTCTGTCGTTATCATCTGTTCAACGAGCCGGTGTTTCCCGAAACCATTGTTCCCACATCCGCAAACAGCGTCGCAGAGTTGTGTGTTTAACGACTGATCTCGACCTGCGGTTAGAAGCAGTTTCTTGTTTTCATGACATGTGGACTCAATAAATTCTGATCTTGAGCAGAATAATCAAGCTGACATTCAGTACAATCTAAATCTTTCATTTAGAATACATTCAAATGTCATTTACATCTTTTAGATTGTCAAGAGATTTAAAGCGTCGTTGTTAAAGAGTGCGCATGTGTGAACGAGCTCTAGTGTGTAAGAACGAGACTATGAGTGAATCTGGAAATAAAGGAAAATAACTGAGGAAAATGAGAGCGAGTCCTCAGATGCCATGTGCAGAATTATAGCAAATCATCTCGCATTCATTAGATCTCAGACAGATTCATTATAAGTTATTACTCCAACACCTGCGTGACATCATTAACCGACGTGGTTGAACGACCAATTTGCGACAATACGGTTTCGGGAAACAGTCGAGACTATAGTTTCTTCTTCATCGATGCGTCGCACTATAGTAGTGAAGCAGGAGTTACGGCGTTATACGGGACACACAGCGCTTCATTCCCAGCACATCCTCACAGAATTACACTGAAACACAGTTGGCACGGTCGCTCTCATTAACACTTGACCTCGCTTCACACAAACACATCATTTTATGTTAATCAGTGCAGGCGATACTCCTCGTTCATGACACAGAGACGAGCCATATGGAGGATGAAGAGCGGGCAGAACACACTCGATGTGATCATCATCTCCTGCATCTGGAGAACCGGCTTCACGTGTTCACAGACACTGCTGGCGCTCACCAGACATTCAAAATACACTTAAATACAAAAAAAATAATAAAAAAAATAGATAAACTGCAATAAAAGAAACACTTAAATGTGTGTTTTGGATGTTTTCTTTCCACTAGTCTGAATGAAGACTCAAATCATGTGGTGAAGGAGCAGAACTGGACCTGAAAGAGCCAGGAATATTTACACCTGTTGCAACTGAAACTACGAGCCGGCGCAATTACACCCACCCACACACACACACACACACACATACACACACACACATACACACACACACACACACACACATTCTACCGCAGTTATATTATACTGCCTCAATAAACACCTAATTGCGGCTTATTAATAGTTTGTAAGGGATGTAGAATATGATCATGCAGAATAAGGCATTAAAGTCCCCCTGTGGTGTAAATCCAGCTTTTAATGTTGTTTATGTGTCTATGTGGTGTTTTTAATACGCTTTAAGACAAACCATGTGTAAATTCATAAGTCGACACCATTGCTGAGTATTTCCTCCTTAAAACTGCAGTGAACCAAAGACAGTCTCAAAAACACGCTTTGAAATCGCTGGTGTTTCTGACGTCACAAACTACCTTGTAACCAATCAGATCAACGTGTGATCGTCAACCAGTGGATCTCTGAGCTGAGGGAGTGAGTGGAGGTGGGGCTCATTTGCATATTCATAGACCCACGCATACTAAATGAGGCGAGGGTGTCGAGTTACATTCATAATTTTTTCAAGGAAAAAATGCTTAAATATGTAATGTTGGTGATCAAAGATGAGTTTTAAAGGATAAAGTTGTTGACTAAAAGGGGACTTTAAGATTCCATTTGAAAGTTTGTGTACCTGGGTCTGGGCACCTTCTCCTCCGGCACGGGTGTCCAGGTGGAATCTGGTGATTTCTGCTCTTTGAAGCGTCCGGTGAAGGCCAGCGCGATCTCTGCCATGTCATACGCACAGACCGCCGAGCCCGGGATACTGAAACACACATTCATCACAGAGACACGCCAAAATAACACAACTGTGAATCACGCCTGTGCGTCTGAGAGCCGCACACAAGGGCCGAATTGTGATTCTATGAACTGTGAATCTCAGAGCGACAGAAGAGCCGCGGGTCAGAAGATCTGAGTAATTCACCCTCGTTGTGTGTCGCCTTCCCATCAACACCAGTTCCCATCAATACGCTTTCATTCACTGGAATTTTCCCCCAGTCGAAATTTCCATTTCGCCTCTTAAAGGTGCAGTGTGTAATGTTTAGCGCATCTAGTGGTGAGGTTGTGAATTACACCCAACAGAAGTTACGGTGGCCGACAGGAAGTGATGTCGTCGTCTGAGACAGCAGAGAGTAGCCAGTTAAGCAATGAGGTTTCTTCACAAAGATATATTAAGAAATGATGTTTACTTAATTATTCAGTAAAACGATGTTATTGCGAATGTTATTGTCACTTGTTCATCATTGTGTCAGTGTTTTATTCACTGACTTTAGCTGAAGCTTCTTATCATGAAGAACAACATAGTGAGGAAACGCGTTTGTCCGCTCAGGGCCACCGTAGAAACATGTGGATGTAAGCGGACCCGCGGTGTGTGTAGAGAGAAACGCCTCTACACACGCATTCTAAGCTAATAAACACATAATGCTTCATTATGTAAGATCTTTAAACACCACTGACAACATAGTTATGTGTCTGATATTGCATTTCTGTCATCAGATCCTCCTAAATATTACACACTGCACCTTTAATGCTTATTTAACGAGCTCAACTGCTCCGACACCAACGATGATGGAAGAGCGTCACCTGTTGTATGGCGTGGAGAAGGTTGCCATGACGACGTCGTGTCCGTTGATGTGGATGACGTCGGTGACGGCCTGTAGGATGTTGAAGTAGAAATGAGAGTCTCCTGGGATTGAGCAGTTGAGTCGCGTCTTTAGGAAAGACGTCCACTGTTTCTCCAGGACTCGCTGCGAGCCGCCGCGATCGTTCTTACACACGCGCGCAACACGTGGGAACACCACCTGATCAGAGAGAGAGACACGAGTGTTAGAGCCCGTTCACACCAGCTGACGATAACTATAACGACAACTATAGTAGCATCCACACCAGCAGACGATAACTATAACGATAGCTATATTAGCATCCACACCAGCGGACGATAACTACAATCACTATATTAGCATCCACACCAGCGGACGATAACTACAATCACTATATTAGCATCCACACCAGCGGACGATAACTATAACGATAGCTATATTAGCATCCACACCAACGGACGATAACTACAATCACTATATTAGCATCCACACCAGCGGACGATAACTATAACGATAGCTATATTAACATCCACACCAGCAGACGATAACTATAACGACAACTATATTAGCATCCACACCAGCGGACGATAACTATAACGACAACTATATTAGCATCCACACCAGCGGACGATAACTATAACGACAACTATATTAGCATCCACACCAGCGGACGATAACTATAACGATAGCTATATTAACATCCACACCAGCAGACGATAACTATAACGATAACTATATTAGCATCCACACCAGCGGACGATAACTATAACGATAGCTATATTAGCATCCACACCAGCGGACGATAACTATAACGATAACTATATTAGCATCCACACCAGCGGACGATAACTATAACGATAGCTATATTAGCATCCACACCAGCGGACGATAACTATAACGATAGCTATATTAGCATCCACACCAGCGGACGATAACTATAACGATAACTATATTAGCATCCACACCAGCGGACGATAACTATAACGATAGCTATATTAGCATCCACACCAGCGGACGATAACTATAACGATAGCTATATTAGCATCCACACCAGCGGACGATAACTACAATCACTATATTAGCATCCACACCAGCGGACGATAACTATAACGATAGCTATATTAACATCCACACCAGCAGACGATAACTATAACGACAACTATATTAGCATCCACACCAGCGGACGATAACTATAACGACAACTATATTAGCATCCACACCAGCGGACGATAACTATAACGACAACTATATTAGCATCCACACCAGCGGACGATAACTATAACGATAGCTATATTAACATCCACACCAGCAGACGATAACTATAACGACAACTATATTAGCATCCACACCAGCGGACGATAACTATAACGATAGCTATATTAGCATCCACACCAGCGGACGATAACTATAACGATAACTATATTAGCATCCACACCAGCGGACGATAACTATAACGATAGCTATATTAGCATCCACACCAGCGGACGATAACTATAACGATAGCTATATTAGCATCCACACCAGCGGACGATAACTATAACGATAGCTATATTAGCATCCACACCAGTGGACAATAACTATAACGATAGCTATATTAGCATCCACACCAGCGGACGATAACTATAACGATAACTATATTAGCATCCACACCAGCGGACGATAACATTCGGTTTCATATTTGCACTGCAGTTTTATCATCTGTCGCTTTGGATCATGGATTCTGATTGGCTCTCAATGTTTTTATCGTTCATCAGCTGGGGAAAAATTCTGAAAGTGACTCCAACGCTATCGTTCCTCTGTGTCGTTATCGTTATAGTTGTGGTGTGGACTTCACTATTCTATTAGAATTAGAACGACTATGCAAACTTTATCTCTATTGTGTATAGTTCTAGTCCTTGTGTTTCTGCAGAGCAACACTGTTGTCATACATTTACTGTAACCTGAGAGCTTTTCCAGCGTGTGAGAGGGTCGCGTCAGGCTAGTGTAATTACAGTAATCTGGCAGGTACAGTAACTGGAGAGACTCATATTTACTGGAGGCTGTAATTACTGAAGCCTCTCACATCTCACTGACTTTTGCCTTTGAACTCAGAACAATGAGCCTTTGTCACGCACTCGTCCGTTTGCTTATAATAATCACAGACGAGGAAGTGAATAAACTTTGAGCTATTTACGGTCATCGTTCAGATCCCAGACAATGTTTGTGTTATTTTTAGTTCCTGCGTCCCGACGGGCCTCTTAAAACCCCTCACTAACTCATACGCCCACTTCCTGTGCACTTCCCCTGTCACTTCCTGTCTGTGGTGTTGATGCAGGAGAACACGCTAGACGTTCTTCCCGTTGCGCTCCGTACCTTCCCCATGCTGTTGTACTCCATGGCGATCTCCCGAAAGAAGAAGTAGATGAACTGGCCGTAATCGACCGCCTGGACAAAATACGGCTCTGAAACCAACAGGAGTGAAACCGTAACCTCAGAACTTCTCATTAAAATCTCATTAAACATTTCAATCACAGGCTAATGAGATGCTCTTGAAAACAACAGTTATTATTAAAGCAAGACACCACAGGCACTAACACTGTGTTCATGCACTGGCCAACTTTGGGAGATTCGTCTTTTCATGACGTGTTTTTCACACACTTTTAAGTGTTTCTTTTATTGCACTTTTAATGTGTCTGTAGATTTCAATCTTTAAAGGCGGAGAGT
>NC_138737.1:315000-352500 GCF_965113295.1 Leuciscus leuciscus
AATTCATTACAATAAAAATATCTAATTTTGAATTTATTTATGCATAATTCATTTCTTTCCTTGCCATACACATGACAAATAGATAGGCAGATAAACAATATTTATTTATGTATTTCTTTAAGGTAGATTTACACAAAAATGACAGGCGGGCTTTTGAGGAAATAACGGCACACTGATATTAATCACAACATAGGGGCTTGATAAAAACAAATTTTTATTTTAATTTTATTGTTTTTATCATTATTCATTATTTAATTCTGTAATATTTAATTTACAAAATTTCACTACATTCCCTCTTGTATTTTGTGCTGTTTTTTTGTAGGCTATTTTTCCTGAATTCGGTCTCTTAAAGAACAAATAACTGAAGAAAATAAGGTGTTTACAAAGATTGCAAAGAAATTGCTAGTAAATTTCATAAATAATTACACAGAAACTAAATGTGCAATTTTGAAGTAGAAAGACTGAAACAGTATTTTCTTGTAAAACAGACTCCAATAATTCATGACTTCTTTAAAGACGTATTTCCCAGAGTATAACTGTGGCTCTAGCGCTGGAAACGCAGAAGTTTCTCTGGCCTCGTCTGGAAGGGTTTACGGAGCCGCTAATGGAGGAATGAGTCATGTGGGTTTTCCATCTCCAGGGTTATTTTCGATCCCGTATTTTGAGCAGGACTCGCAGAGACGTCTTCTGCCCTCACCACAATAGTTTCATGTGTTTCCAGACGAGCGCCTGCCAAGCAAACGATCTTCCCAGAAACAGGGAGCAACTGTTGCTCCGGCGCATCAGGGAGTTCCTCGTATTCCTGGCATACTTCAGAAAGCGCCCATTAGATCACACATTCATTATGGAAGCGCCTGTGTGACCCGAGTGTGACCCGAGGGTCAAGTCAAGTCGCCTTCATTTATATAGCGCTTTTAACAATATAGATTGTTTCAAAGCAGCTTTACAGTGATAATAGGAGATTACAGTAACAGAGATTGTTTCGGCTTTACAGCAGATCTAGAATAAAGTTATTGTCCAGATAAAGTTAGTTTTGATTGATTCACTTCCGTTGTAAAGATCATTAGTTATTAACTTAGGGGCCGCTAACACACACCGTTAACACACACTCTCACAGAAAACCCTTAATGCGCTCCGGCCTGTTCATCCACACGACAACAGTGTTTGGTGCTCGAGAACGCAAACTTTGAAACAGGTTCCAAGGTGTGTGACCCGAGTGTGAGCCCGAGTGTGAGCCCGAGTGTGAGCCCCCGAGTGTGACCTCAGTGGGAGCCCGAGTGGGAGCCCGAGTGGGAGCCCATGTGTGAGCTGAGTGTGAGATGAGTGTGAGCCCGAGTGTGAGCCCGAGTGTGAGCTGAGTGTGAGCCCGAGTGTGAGCCCGAGTGTGAGCCCGAGTGTGAGCCCAGTGTGAGCCCGAGTGTGAGCCCAGTGTGAGCCCGAGTGTGAGCCCAGTGTGAGCCCGAGTGTGAGCCCGAGTGTGAGCCCGAGTGTGAGCCCAGTGTGAGCTCGAGTGTGAGCCCGAGTGTGAGCCCGAGTGTGAGCCCGAGTGTGAGCCCGAGTGTGAGCCCGAGTGTGAGCCCGAGTGTGAGCCCGAGTGTGAGCCCAGTGTGAGCTCGAGTGTGAGCCCGAGTGTGAGCCCGAGTGTGAGCCCGAGTGTGAGCCCGAGTGTGAGCCCGAGTGTGAGCCCGAGTGTGAGCCCAGTGTGAGCTCGAGTGTGAGCTCGAGTGTGAGCTGAGTGTGAGCCCGAGTGTGAGCCCGAGTGTGAGCCCGAGTGTGACCCGAGTGTGAGCCCGAGTGTGAGCCCAGTGTGAGCCCGAGTGTGAGCCCGAGTGTGAGCCCGAGTGTGAGCCCAGTGTGAGCTCGAGTGTGAGCCCAGTGTGAGCTGAGTGTGAGCTGAGTGTGGCCCCGAGTGTGAGCCCAGTGTGAGCCCGAGTGTGAGCCCGAGTGTGAGCCCGAGTGTGAGCCCGAGTGTGAGCCCGAGTGTGAGCCCGAGTGTGAGCCCAGTGTGAGCCCTAGTGTGAGCCCTAGTGTGAGCCCGAGTGTGAGCCCGAGTGTGAGCTGAGTGTGAGCTGAGTGTGAGCCGATCACTGGTCTTGATGATGAAGGTCTTACCGGCGAACAGGGCGACGTTGGCGTGTTTGGCGTCGTACGGGCATCGGGCCATTCCACTGATCTCATCGCCCAGAGCGTCCAGGCTGTCCATCTGCAGGAATGAAGGGAAAAGTCAAAAGGTCAGAGGTCAGAGGTCAAACAGCAGGAGTGTCGACACCTGCAGGAATTACAGACGAGTCTGAGACTTTCACACGCACGGCTGGGTTATTTTTAAAAGCTCTTCCTCTCTCGGTTTCAACAAAAGAACGAGGCCAGCCAAGACCAGCGCCGGATTCACCAAAATATTCATACTGACTTTAAATAGTATTTTTGGGAATACAACATTTCCTTCAGTAAGGCAATAGCAGTTAAAACGAATGCTATTTCTATCTTGTCGAAACGAGCCGTCATCGGAGGCTCACATTCTCCCGCATTAGGAACACAATCAACATTCCTCCAGAAATACACGCAAACACACACGGATCAGGATGTGCTGCAGGCCTCATTCACTGAGGGTCACGGGACGCGTGTGTGTGTGTCGTCAGGCCTGCGGATCCGCCCGGTAACAGCTGATGTAACGGACACCGGCTCGGGATGAGCGCGGGCCACAGATGGGCTCTCGGGAGGAGGCCGCGGATCCAAGCATCCGTTCAGGAGAACATTTGTCCGCCGATGATTAATGTGGGACGACTCTGGCCCTGGAACAGACGCTCTCCTCAGTTGGACAGCAGAAGCGCTCGAGGTGGACACGACCGAGACGAAGAGAAGCTCGAGGGCCTCCAGGGGCCGAGGGTCTGCGGGGGGGAATATGCTCCAGGATCTCGTGTGTGCCAGATATTACAGCGACTGCTGGATGATGATCACAGGCACACGACATGCTTCTCTCTGACTAAATCTGCAGACGACATGATGCGATCACGGGGAAAAACACTGAAAGAGCTCAAAACACGGAGGCAAAATCAGCAGCTCGACGTGAACACGTTCATCAGACGATATACAGGAGAAACCATGAGAGTCAAACATCCTGACAGGTCGAGACTTTCTAAACGGTTACAAACTTTGAAACGTGTGTTGACTATGACTGTGCAAAAGTTAAAGTCGCCCTGTGGTGTAAATCCAGCTTTTAATGTTGTTTATGTGTCTATGTGGTGTTTTTAATCTGCTTTAAGACAAAGCATGTGTAAATTCATAAGTCGTCACCATTGCTGAGTATTTCCTCCTTAAAACTGCAGTGAACCAAAGACAGTCTCAAAAACACGCTTTGAAATCGCTGGTTTCTGACGTCACAAACTACCTTGTAACCAATCAGATCAACGAGAATATAAACAAAATGAAATTTAAACATTTGATGGTTCTGATCCGCTCAGAGCCTCTTTAACATGACCTTGATGACATGATCTTTACAGCAAAAACAATTAAGATGGATGATTTTGAAGACTTTTCTCTGTTATTGAAAACTTCTTCTGGCCCGAGTCAGTGTTTCACTCTCTGAGAAAATGAACCGAGGAATGGTTTTCTTGTTTGATTCTAAATATTAATCTGGATTCTACAGAAACCCTCCAGCATTCGGAGCGGTTCGTGTTAAATATCGCACATCAACCGTGCAGCATGTGAACGCGGGCCGAGGTCAGAGGTCACGGAAACACCCGAGTCTCACCTTGAAGGTCCGACAGGACGGGTTGAAGGCGTTCGTCCCGCACACGAACAGAGAGTCGTCGTTCTGCTGCAGGAGAACCTTGATGAAATTGTGGCATTCGTCCTGAAACGAGAGGAGAAACACGTACAGTACATCCATCTGACATCATCTTCATCTGCATCATCATCATCATCATCATCAATGACTTCACCTCACATCGCAAACAAACATATGTTAAAAAAAACCTTTTGCTGATGTTTCCATTAAGTTATGAAAACGCTATTTCTAAATTTTAATGCTAAAGTTTAAAATGCTTTATAAACGTTTTTCTTGGTTATGCAAATGTTAATGAAACAATGTTTTCTCTTTTTTTATCATTTTGCAAGTATTATGAGAATGTTACTTTTTAATTTTCTCGGAAAAAAGTAGTAGTAACGTTTAAAAAACATTACATGTTTCAAGAACAATGTATAAATAATGTTTTTGTGCTGAAGTTTTGAGAACATTATTAAAGACCAGATAACTCTGAACAAATGTTCTATTAATGTTCCTGGAAGAACGTTTGATCATAACGTTGAGAGAACTTTCCTGTTCTCTGGGATTGACTCGTTACATAATCTATAAACAATTTCCCAGGCAGCAACATAGTGTCGGCCCAGATCCTGCCCGGATCTGGTTCGCGTTGGATCCACATGTGCCTGATGTGGGCCGGATCTGGTGCGCGTTGGATCCACATGTGCCGGATGTGGGCCGGATCTGGTGCGTGTTGGATCCACATGTGCCGGATGTGGGCCGGATCTGGTGCTCGTTGGATCCACATGTGCCGAATCTGGTGCTCGTTGGATCCACATGTGCCGAATCTGGTGCTCGTTGGATCCACATGTGCCGGATGTGAGCCGGATCTGGTGCGCGTTGGATCCACATGTGCCGGATGTGGGCCGGATCTGGTGCGGGTTGGATCCACATGTGCCGGATGTGGGCCGGATCTGGTGCGCGTTGGATCCACATGTGCCGGATGTGGGCCGGATCTGGTGCGCGTTGGATCCACATGTGCCGGATGTGGGCCGGATCTGGTGCGCGTTGGATCCACATGTGCCGAATCTGGTGCTCGTTGGATCCACATGTGCCGAATCTGGTGCTCGTTGGATCCACATGTGTCGAATCTGGTGCTCGTTGGATCCACATGTGCCGGATGTGGGCCGGATCTGGTGCGCGTTGGATCCACATGTGCCGGATGTGGCCCGGATCTGGTGCGCGTTGGATCCACATGTGCCGGATGTGGCCCGGATCTGGTGCGCGTTGGATCCACATGTGCCGGATGTGGCCCGGATCTAGGCCGACACTATGTTGCTGTCTGGGAAATTGTTTATAAATTATATTCTGGTGTGGCTGTACCTTGTGTTTTCCCTTCATTCTGCAAGTGTCCACGTCGGCCTGTCTGGACTTCCACGTCAGTTTCTGTCGACAGGAGATCAATATCAGATCAATAGATGCGCTCACACATTTCACTAGATTACAGGGTCAAGGGTCAAGAGTCAAACGGGCCCGACACAGCCGTAACACACCAGCGCCTGATTAAACTCTCATCGATCCGCCGTCACACACTCCTCGTCCCTCGTGTCTCTCGGTCACATGACGGCGGCTCCTGATTGGATAAAGCTCTTAGTGCCGTCGGCTCGGGCTCGTTTGCTGCCAGGTAATTAAGAGGAACGCAGAACTCAATCCTGAGAAACTCGAGCAGGACTCACCTTGCTGAAGAAGATCTCCTCAGTGTTGGCCGTCTCGATGTCCACGGTGTAAATGTGATCTCTGTGAAGACACATCAACAGCGTCATTCATTTCAGCTACAATATCAGACACACACACCTCAGAGCTTTTCATGCATTCCTTGTATAATCATTACAATATCAAGAGCAGTAAACGACAATGATGTTTTTGGCATAATATTGCAGCCCTACATTGAGATGAGTTTCTGTTTTTTAATTGATATACTTTATGTAGGCTATCTGTATTATGCAGTTATCGTGATTAGCATTAAACAGTGTGAAAATAAATGCAGATTCTCTTCCTCTTTTGCAGTGTAAAGATGGTTGTTACTGATCAGATGTTATTGGCAACAGACATATAAATAAAAATTGCCCTCAAAAAGGTTTAAAAAAATGCTTCAGGAAATCAATTCCAGGGGCAAATATTGAGCCTTTATGTAATTTCCGACCGTCCACACAAACATCTCTCACACTTGGAATATTTTTAGAATTACAATTCAATTCTTGAGTTTGAATGGTGGCAACAAACAGGATAAAGAATTGCATTTTGAACTTAAGGCAGTAGAAATCAAATTAGTTATAAACTCTGAATTATGGCTTGACGAAGACACAAGTGTGCAAAAGTTAAAGTCCCCCTGCAGTCAATAATCGTAATCATCAAAATTACATATTTAAATGTTTTTTCATGCTTTAAAATAACTTGAGTGTAACTCGACACCCTTGCTTCATTTAGTATACGTAGACCCATGAATATGCTAATTAGTCTCCGCCTCCACTCACTCCCACCAGCTCGGATTATCTGATTCACTTGGTCCGCGGAACTGAACGCTACACAAGTGGAAATATTGGTTTAATTCCGCCAGAAACTAATTCAGAAGAAGCGTAAGAGTGAATCATACAGGCTCGTCTACCAGTCGATGTATCCGAACGGTAATCCGTAACAGTAATTAATATGATTAGCCTTTGGCTTGACTACGTTATCAATCAGCTAATGATGTGTTGCTAATCAGCATCCATACAAACGCTTCGAACAACTCAGAACACCACTGGAGAAAGGCATATAGTTCATCATAGCATTGTAATATACATCATCATTAATTCACCCGCTATATTGCTAAATGTTCCAGATATTTCCCGTCCCTTCTTAAAGGAGAAGCCCCGCCCACACTGACGGGATTGGTTACGTGTTTGCGACGGTAGGAAACATTTTATTAGACGGTCTTGATTTATGGATGAGGGTGGAAGAACACTTCATTAGCTGATTATTTTCTCCCCCCGAATTGTAATTAAATAAATGCAACGTCCGGTAATTCCAGTTTCTTTGATTCTGATACGCTGAAGCTCATATCTGTCAGATCATCTCACACGTTCATGTTCAGAATCTGATTTTATGTTCAGACTTGAGTTGAACTGAATGAGACTCAGCAGCCGCTGGCTTCCAGTCGCTCAATCTAATAGAAAAGCCATTTGTGAAATGAATCCAGTTACGCGGGTCAGCAGAGGCTGAATGCCAGATGAATGAAATTCTTCCAATGTTATGAAAAGCCCAGAGATTAATGTGCACACAGCGCCAGATCTGCAGCGTTTGACGGACACGAGTCTGGATTAATGAAGCTCCAGATCTCACACACTCCTCCTGAATTACACACAGCTCAACCGCAGCGATTGTGTTTCTGACGCCGGCTGATGAATTTTAATCACACAGGTACGGTGTCGCTCGCGCTCGTTAGTGAAATTCCATTCTAGCGAGTAATTACTGCAGATGTGAGACCGAGAGAAGTGATGAAGTCAGAGCGTGACCGGCGTCGGACTCAGCAAATCATGTTCAAACTCAACTTCATGTTTACGCCATTCAAACTAAAGAGATTTCTGAGTCAAATGGATTTTGAATGCAATATTCACAGTCAAAAAATAGAAAAGAGCTCATTATTGTGGGTACAAAACCAAACCGAAGAGTATTTGTGTGTTGGTGGTTGAAAAATAAAAACGTCCAAATGTAAAAAAAAAAAAAGTATTTGTCAACACAACAAGAGTTTTTAGCATTTAATGAGATTCGCGTCACACATTGATTTAAACGTCAGCCTTTAGTGACAGTGAGTTGCGGATCGCAGGTGTTTCTCTGAAGGACGACACACACACACACACACACACACACACACACACACACACTTCACAAACGCAGAGATGAAGAGCAGTGCTAAGGGTTTAAACATCTGATTCTATAAGCTACAGAATATCTGAAAGACGTTTGTAATGAATGTTCTCGCTCTGGTTCAAAATTCAAAATCATATAATTGGGTCTAAACACAGTGAAGTAATTATTACAGTGAAGTTTTATTATAAATAATAATGGTTATTATTATGTGTGTTATTTATACCTTGTAGTCAAATCCCTTAAAACTCATCTTTGAAAAAATTCTTTATGCCTTAAAATATCTTGAATGAAACTCGACACCCTTGCCTCATTTAGTATGCGCGGTTCTATGAATATGCGAATGAGCCCCGCCTCCACTCACTCACTCAGCTCAGAGATCCACTGGTTGACGATCACACGTTGATCTGATTGGTTACAAGGTAGTTTGTGACGTCAGAAACACCAGCGATTTCAAAGCGTGTGTTTGAGACTGTCTTTGGTTCACTGCAGTTTTAAGGAGGAAATACTCAGCAATGGTGTCGACTTATGAATCTACTACACATGATTTGTCTTAAAGCAGATTAAAAACACCACAATATTAAACAATATTAAAAGCTGGATTTACACCACAGGGAGACTTTAAATACATGAAAATGCAGTAATTTAAATTGAAAATGTATGAGTTCAGCTGTAATTTTGCTTGGTTCATCATAAAAAAAATGATATAATAGCAGATATAATAGATCTGAACCTGGACCGCATGCATACTGTAAGATTCAACACGCGTGTGAGAGCTTTGATCACGTGACTCTCAGCGAGTTAAACAGCACTAATAGATGTGTATCCTGCATCATTAACTTTAAGGACTTGAGTGTCTCATTCACACAGATTTACGGCCTCCGTTCACACAGTGACAGCGAGACGAGAGACGGTCAGATCTGAGAGCATGTATGAGCTCCTCACACACACATGATCACGTGGACCGTGACGGACACGTGTGTGTTCACATATACACACACGAGTTCAGACTCAGTCAAACTGCAGCTTGTCAACATCTCTATACGAGTCGGAAGCACAAGCCCCTCTGGTGCTCTTCTGACATTCTTGACCGAAACATTTTAAATTGGTTTTAAAATTTTTTTTTTACCAGAAGATGCTGTGTGAACACACAAAAAAAAAATCATGGACATGATTCGAACCGGTTCAATTGTCCTGAAAAAAAATAGTCAAATTGAGCTCCTCGCGGTCAGAAATGAGCGCATAAGAAATGAATGAGACGAGTTCCTCTAGTGGAAGCGTTTGGAACTGCAGCTGAACTACATCTCACTGAATGCTCATTTACTGAGATATCAAGCTCACATTTGGAACACAACTTGTTTAGATTTATGGCTTTGATTTTCTTGCAGTTTTAGAGTAAAACATGTTTTTGAAAATATATATTTCATATAAAAATTGGAAATAGTATTTTTGCACATTTTTCATAACAATACACGTCAAATTCTGTTACTTCACTTTTTAAAACTTTTTTCACTTCAAGTGTCGTCTTTGAGAAGAGATCAAACAGAGTCTGTCGCTCTAAAGCGTTCAAGATTTACCACAGTTTAAGTTGGAAAATTAATTTTTCAGGTCTGTGCTCTAAAAGTGAGTAAATGGATTATAAATACAGCGGAAATATAATTTAGTACCATAAAATCCCCTAAAAATACAAAATAAAAAACATTATCGAACTAAAATATAGTACATCAATTCCATTGAAATGAAAAAAAAAATGTTCAGTCATTTTTGACCGACACGCGAAGAAACTTCAGCAATAACCTGTCTCGTGTGGTCTCTGAAGCGCAGCAGAGGGTGAGACGGATGAGGAACTCGGGCTGGTTCTGCATCAGGAGAATGATAAGGTGATTTAATCGTGTTCTAATGTTTCAGTGTGGACATGAAAACACTAGTGGAGAACGTTTGAAACGCAAACATGCAGACGTGGATCATCCTCACATTACTGTCAAACATCATCTTATAGCAGCACATTCTCATCTCGAGTTCTGGTCTGTTTACCCAAAGCAAAGCAAATAAGTGATCTCTCAGATATAAATGAGCATATGTGCAGAAACTGCGCGTCAGGCCTGTTCTCAGAGCAGGTCTGATGGGTGTTTGTGTCTCAACAGAGGCTCTTTGTGTGCAGGAATGCGGGTGAACGTCCATCTGGTGGCCTTTTGTCAAACTCTCTCTCGCTCTGTTCGCAGAGAAAGGAGCTCATTAGTATGCGTCTCACACCTGTCAATCCACACAAGCACGCCTCCCCCTGTGCTGTAGCTCCGCCCCCTTCATCACGCGAGTCCCGAGCCGACACGCACGCGGCTTCTCCAGAACTTTCTGCTGTTTCTCAGCTGTTCTGGGGTCAGTTGCGGCTCCAGGGTCTCGGTTCCCATGACGGGACCCTCAGGGGCTCATGTGGGGGTTTGGGTTTCTGTGGTGCCGGGGCCGACGACTGAGGAATGTGGACAATGTCCCGCATGCACATACTGAGACACTAACACCAGCTTAATGCTCAGCTGTGTGTGTGTGTGTGTGTGTGTGTGTGTGTGTGTGTGTGAGTGTGTGATCGTCACATCACGCCCAGAGCAAAACACACACACACAGAGCACTGGGGTCTGAATCTGCTCAAGCTGAACACAGTGTGTGTGTGTGTGTGTGTGTGTGTGTGTGTGTGTGTGTGTGTGTGTGTGTGACAGTGTGTGTGTGTGTGTGTGTGTGTGTGTGTGTGTGTGTGTGTGTGTGTGTGACATTGTGTGTGTGTGTGTGTGTGTGTGTGTGTGTGTGTGTGTGTGAGTGAGTGTGTGATCGTCACATCACGCCCAGAGCAAAACACACACACACACAGAGCACTGGGGTCTGAATCTGCTCAAGCTGAACACAGTGTGTGTGTGTGTGTGTGTGTGTGTGTGTGTGTGTGTGTGTGTGTGTGTGTGTGTGTGTGTGTGTGTGTGTGTGTGTGTGTGACAGTGTGTGTGTGTGTGACAGTGTGTGTGTGTGTGTGTGTGTGTGTGTGTGTGTGTGTGTGTGTGTGTGACAGTGTGTGTGTGTGTGTGTGTGTGTGTGTGTGTGACAGTGTGTGTGTGTGTGTGTGTGTGTGTGTGTCATTGTGTGTGTGTGTGTGTGTGTGTGTGTGTGACATTGTGTGTGTGTGTGTGTGTGTGTGTGTGTGTGTGTGTGTGACATTGTGTGTGTGTGTGTGTGTGTGTGTGTGTGTGTGTGTGTGTGACTGTGTGTGTGTGTGTGTGTGTGTGACTGTGTGTGTGTGACAGTGTGTGTGTGACAGTGTGTGTGTGTGTGTGTGTGTGTGTGTGTGTGTGTGTGTGTGTGTGTGTGTGTGTGTGTGTGTGTGTCATTGTGTGTGTGTGTGTGTGTGTGTGTGTGTGTGTGTGTGTGTGTGTGTGTGTGTGTGTGTGTGTGTGTGTGTGTGACAGTGTGTGTGACAGTGTGTGTGTGTGTGTGTGTGTGTGTGTGTGTGTGTGTGTGTGTGTGTGTGACATTGTGTGTGTGTGTGTGTGTGTGTGTGTGTGTGTGTGTGTGTGTGTGTGTGTGACTGTGTGTGTGTGACTGTGTGTGTGTGACTGTGTGTGTGTGACTGTGTGTGTGTGTGTGTGTGTGTGTGTGTGTGTGTCAGTGTGTGTGTGTGTGTGTGTGTGTGTGTGTGTGTGTGTGTCAGTGTGTGTGTGTGTGTGTGTGTGTGTGTGTGTGTGTGACTGTGTGTGTGTGTGTGTGTGTGTGTGTGTGTGTGTGTGTGTGTGTGTGTGTGTGAGACACTCGGGTCTGAATCTGCTTGAGCTGAACACAGTATCTAAGATTGAAATCATGAACTAAATACATAATATACAGCAGATCAATGTGGATTACGCAGCTTTACACAAGATAACAATGAGATCAGCGTTTTCTGTTTTTATATTCACAGCACCATCACAACTTTATTTCTGCAGCTTTATGTCTTTAAACTTTATTTCAGTGATTGTATTTTGTCGTGACCTGAACTGAGGTTTCTCAGAAGCACTATAGGCCCAAACTAATAAAAGCCCAAAACAACAAGAAGAGATTAAAAAGGAAACATTATATTATCATTATAAACACAATCTAACATTATCTTACATAATATTACATTATATTACCAAACCAACGGAAAACGAGAGATTATAGAGAGAAGAGGTGCGATACGACCATCTGACGGCTTTCAAACCTCCTGAACACCAGGGCTGCGTTCAGCCCCGGCAAAACGTTGCACAACGTTTTTTAAACAGAAACGGTGATGCGTTGAACACACTGTTCTGATGACGCAAGAGTTGCAACTATGGCAGCTGAGAAGGCTCATTCTTTGTGTTCTTTGTGAAGAATTTTCTGAGCCTGATGAAGTTGGTATAAATATGTGTTTAATACTACAAAATATGCTCGATGTTACAGTTACTGCACTTGCCGCCCAGAACAAAAGAGAACATCCCAATCGAGTGAAGGGATTGCTGAAACTGAAGCACACATCTTACCTAATTCAGACTAAAATACATCTATTTAGCCTCACATACTGACTTTATTTGTAGGTCATACTGTTTTAATACCCTGTATTTTCTTTCTCATTTTTAGGAAAAGCACTTAATTACCATTGTTTATTTCTATACCAAATGTCATACACTTGCAATGAAGCTAAAAATATAAACAACTACATCATTATGTTGATATCCTATATTTTTACAATAAAACTTACGACAAACATGTCTTCTAATATCCTCAGTTGTTGCGTATACCGAGCTGCATCGAACACATTTGTAAATGACTTTCCTTGAACCCATTGTGCGAGTTCACTTTAATACCCCGTGTTTTATATACATGTTGCTGCTGATTGGACTGCAGTTCTGACACACCCACCAAACAAGAGAAAACGTATCTCAAACCCCGTTGCACACCAGTGCACGCCGTTTCCAGGAAACATGACGTTCAACCCGGAAACCGTAGCAAAACGTTGCGCACCGTTTTGAACTTGAACATGCCCCAGCACAGCTTCAGCAATCTGCGTTCTCATTGGTGGAGGGCGAGTGGGCGGAGTGTACAGCAACCAATCAATGAGAGACACAGCGTTCTCAGTGGTGGAGGACGAGTGGGCGGAGTCTACAGCATCCAATCAATGAGAGAGACAGCGTTCTCATTGGTGGAGGACGAGTAGGCGGAGTCTACAACAATCAATCAATGAGAGACACAGCGCTCTCATTGGTGGAGGACGAGTGGGCGGAGCCTACAGCAACCAATCAATAAGAGAGTGATCAGGTGTCTGACTGCAAGACACGTCTTTAATCTCTGGCCAAATCAAACAAGCATGTTCATCATGAGAAATCAGATTTGAGATCATTTACAAAAAACAGCTAAAGGATTATTAAATCAATAAAGAAATATTATGATTATTTGTTGTAATTCTGATCAGAAACAGACTGTAGACGCATGAACTGCATGTTCACAAACTAACACCATTAACAGTAAGAACTGTAACCTAGAAGGTCCTGTTGTGATAACACGAATGTTAAACTTTATAAACAAACGCTGATTAGCATGAAGAGGTCGTAGCGTCTGAACATGTGTTTGTTTATGTCCGTCTGCTGCTCGCTGGAATGGGCTGCCGGTTACCATGCCAACCATCTGGTCAATCTCCAGTCTAGCAGAGTCCGCTAATAACCGGCCAGATCCTGGAATAGCGGCTCACCTTGCAGCGACGTAGAGCGTTCGGTTCATGATGACGATCAGCTGGATGTCCAGTCGGTGGCGCTGCGTGTTGTTCCGGCCCGGCTTGTGACCCACGAACGCTGGATATTGTTTGGTATCTGACAGAGAGAAAGATTAATGCCAGTGTTTCATTTCGCAGCGAGACGTTTGATGCCAAATAATCAGTTCATTAAAGAGCCCATGAAATCCACACGTCATCGAGCGCTCAGACTCAAATATTACATTCATTATCATCATCACATGTCCACGGTTCCCTGATGTTGATTACTGGTCACATGACATGCATCTAAACAAACATTGCATCTCTTTTAGTAACAGTGGTGTAAATCACGTGGATATAACACGCGCACACACACTCAAACTATAAAGGTTATTAAAGGGTTTTGTCTTTACACTGATGCCATAGACGAATCATCCCGTTCTTAAAAGAACATTTATATAATCTAAATAATCTTTTTCCACTATAAAGAAGCTTTCATGCGCTGAAAGATTCCATGGATGTTAAAGCTTCTTCATGGAACCATCGACGCCGATAAAGAAGATTTATTTTTAAGAGAGCCGGAAACAAAACGGTGCGATTTCATTGGGCTTTTAAGTTCAAAGCTGAAATATTTTCTGTTGTGGGACAAAATGTGTTTATAAATCACAGTAGATGATGTTTGCTGGAGATGTGCAAACACAGAACGTGGTCTATATGGTTAGTGGAGAGAAGACAACGCTTGTACAGTATAAAATACATGATGTCTACTCTACACCATAAAACATGAAACACACCCATAAAACATGAAATCAACGTGTGTGTGTGTGTGTGTGTGTGTGTGTGTGTGTGTGTGTGTGTGTGTGTGTGTGTGTGTGTGAGAATGTGTGAGCGTGTGCAAGTGTGTGTGTGTGTTGATGTGTGAGCGTGTGCAAGTGTGTGTGATCACCCTGACAAGCAAAACAAAAGATCTCACAGTCACAGCCTCCGTTCAAACACATTTACAGTTTCTCTGGGCAGCAGAAACACATTTGACAGAGTTGAGTGTGAAAAAAAGGATGAGAACGAGAAGAGGAGAGGAAAGGAGGTGAGAGGAGGAGAGAGGAGAGGAGAGAGGAGAGGAGGTGAGAAGAGGAGAGGAGGTAAGAGGAGAGAGGAGAGGAGAAGAGGAGAGAGGAGAGGAGAGGAGGAGAGGAGAGAGGAGGTGAGAGGAGGAGAGAGGAGAGGAGGAGAGAGGAGAGGAGAGAGGAGGAGAGAGGAGGTGAGGAGGAGAGAGGAGAGAGGAGGAGAGAGGAGAGGAGGTGAGAGGAGGAGAGAGGAGAGGAGGAGGTGAGAGGAGGAGAGAGGAGGTGAGAGGAGGAGAGAGGAGAGGAGGAGGTGAGAGGAGGAGAGAGGAGAGGAGGAGGTGAGAGGAGGAGAGGTGAGAGGAGGAGGAGGTGAGAGGAGGAGAGAGGAGGTGAGAGGAGGAGAGAGGAGAGGAGGAGGTGAGAGGAGGAGAGAGGAGAGGAGGAGAGAGGAGGTGAGAGGAGGAGAGAGGAGAGGAGAGAGGAGAGGAGAGGAGGAGAGAGGAGGTGAGAGGAGGTGAGAGGAGGAGAGAGGAGAGGAGAGAGGAGAGGAGAGGAGGGAGAGAGGAGGAGAGAGGAGGTGAGAGGAGGAGAGAGGAGGTGAGAGGAGGAGAGAGGAGAGGAGAGAGGAGAGGAGAGAGGAGAGAGGAGGTGAGAGGAGGAGAGAGGAGGTGAGAGGAGGAGAGAGGAGAGGAGGTGAGAGGAGGAGAGAGGAGAGGAGAGGAGGAGAGGAGGAAAGAGGAGAGAGGAGGTGAGAGGAGGAGAGAGGAGAGGAGAGGAGGTGAGATGCAGTTACTCACAGTTGGCGTGTGACACACTGATGGGCTCGGTGTCTTCTGGGAAAGCGGCTCTTGCCGTCTGAAGAACGGAGAAATACAGCAACAGGGCCTGAGACCGCATGTTTGACCTCTGAACTTCAGCCTGCGGAGGACACACACACACACAATTTTATCAAACACAGCTTTAATTTAAACTTTAAATGGCTGAGCGGAATATGCGTCAGATCCACAGACTGTATAAAACACCCGTAGTGTTTCTGAAGCCCAAAGTGGGCGGAGCCGGCCGTCGCCATCTTGTTAGCACGTCACTCGCAGATAAACGACAATGTGCAGCGAGGCGGATTAGCTGAGGTGACGTGACGCTAACGCTAGCAGACAAACGGCTAGTAGTGACATCAGCTGCAATCCACCTGTCCCTCAAGTGGCCACGCCCTTAATTATGCAGAACTTTAAGGCTTAATATCATTTAAACGGATAAGTTATAAAAACATTCACCCGCCTCACAGTCGTCATGAAGGGCAACATTAGCTATAGACCAAAACCACTTTTTGCACCAGACTGTAAACATGTGTTTCTCTGCTGTAAAGTTGGCCATTTTAACATGGGGGTTTATGGGATTGAGTCTCTTCTGCAGCCGGTCTCTAGTGGCCAGTGGATGAACTGCAGGTTAACTCTCTTCAGTGTTGGACTCGAGAGAGAGACAGAAGGGTTGACGCTTGGTCAGATCGATCGCAGCGCTGAGCATCATGGGTAAGTTACTGCTGACACGGACCTTAGCCAATCAGAGAATCAGGGAAGAAGCAATCTTCATTACTGCAGCTCTGATTTACACGCTGACCTCTGACCTCTAACGGGCGCCTGAGTTTCCCTGTGCAACAAATTACTCCACAAATCACAGATTCTGCAGCTCTTTTGTTCACATGGAGAAAAAGTGAGTGATGAAACGCATCTGCTCACACACACACACACACACACACACACACACACACAAACCCACACACACACACACAAACACAAACACACACAAACACACGTTACATTCATGCGTTTGATTGACGCTTTTATCCAGAGCGACTGAAGTTGAACTCATTCGCTGGAAGCGAACACAAGATCTCTGTGTTATAAAGAATAAAGTGCTTTAATTTTTTTATAAGTGTTAATATTTCTGCATTAGTCCTGCGTGACACAGTGTATCCCACAATGCAACCTGCTCCAGTTCCAGTGTGAAGAATGAATATGTGATTTTCACATCTCTCTCGACTCATGATTTAATCACACTGACAAAAGGTCAGACTTTTGAACACAAATGTCACCATGAATTCTTATTTTTATGGAATATTACAGTGTTTATCATAAATGATTTATGGGTGCACATCAATATTGTGTTAATAATGTTGACTCAGAATAAGTTCCTCTTGCAGCATCTCTTCTCTTCTCTGATGATGTGGGCGGGGCAACCTGTCACTCACAGGAGCTCAGCCAATAGCAAACCACAACCATCCAATCAATTCCCCACAGACACAATAAAGCCCCGCCCACATGTGTTCTTGTTCCTGAAGCGTTTCACTCGATATACGACACAATAGAGGAGAAACGACCAGTGCAACTTCAGTCTCATGCCTTTAAACTGTTTGTTTGTTTGTAGTTAAAAGCCATGTCAGCGAACACAAGCATTTTTATGGCAAGACACAGATTAATGTGTTTTCATAATCCATGAGCCATCGACAGAAACACCACAACATCAGATTAGACACAATAAACACGTCACTCACTCACACACACACACACACACACACACACACACACTGTCCAGATGGATGATTGACAGCTCTTCCTCCAGAGGAGTGTCAGGCCTGTAATGAATTAAAGCTGTAATTGAAACGCCAGTAAATGATGTTTGAGCCGTCTCGTTAGAGAAACACACTCACGTTAATAAACCAGAGGCGGTGAACATGACACTGACCAGCGCAGAGGAATTAAACCAGACCAGGCATTTCTGTGAGACAGATTTTACTTGAAAAAGGCCGAACGCAGAAACAATCCCTCTTTTCTTCATCACGAGCTGCTGAATATCACACTCCTGCTCTTCTGTCACACACACACACACACACACACACACACACACACACACACACACACACACACACTGGTGAAGGAGAACAACGACAGCGTTTAAATAACACAACCTTCTCCATTCCAGACAATCAGAAGAAGAAGAAGAAGAAGAAGAAGAAGAAAAAGAAGAAGAAGAAGAAGAAGAAAAAGAAGAAGACGAAGACGAGCAGAATCATCTGCACACAAACACACACGCTAAAACTGCAGGGATGTTTTTACGTTGGGTTAAAAAACTGGGTTAATGGGTTAGGGTTAGGGTTAGGGTTAACCCAACTGCTGAGTTTGTCCATATTAGACCCAAATGAAACAACCCAGCATTTTTTAGAGAGCAGAGAGAATCACGAGAGTTAAGGCCAATTTATACTTCTGCGTCGGGTGCGCGTAGAAGGTACGGCGTAGCATACGCATTGACGTGTACCATACGTCGTACCCTTCGCCGTACCCTGACGCGCACCTCCTCAAAAATGTAACTACGCGTCGCGGCGACGCGGACCGCAAGATCTGTGATTGGTCGGCTGGATAGCATCGCGTTTCCTCCTACGCATTTCCGGAATGATCTTCTGCACCGGCCGCCCGCCATTTTTAAATTCCGAAGATCAGTGAAGAGCCATGGAAATAGACCAAGTGACCGAGAGATTGCTTGAAGAAGTGCGGAAATACAGCCATCTGTATGACTCCTTCAGTCGCCATTGCTCGTAGAAACCTAAACTCAAAACAGCCGCGAGGAATGTAAACACAGTGGAACATTAAAACCCACCCGCGCCAACTAGCGTTTCGGCGGTGTAACTGCAGAGCAACACAGACATTCGCAGAAGTATAAATGCTCACGACGGCGTCGCCTACGTGCGTAGCCTACGACGTACACTACAGCGTACACTCGACGCAGAAGTATAAATTGGCCTTTAAACGCGTCTGAAGGGTTTTTAGATCCAACAGAGAATATTCACACACACTTTGGAGCTCGAGAACACAAACTTTGAAACAGGGTCCAAGATACAAGTTTTAAAATGTAGAAAAGCGTGATCATCTCCGTGTAAACTTCAAAAACCGTGAATCTGTGAAACACTGACGGCGCACATGCGTATCATGTGTTCAGTCTATAGATATGATGAGCGTTTGAATATATATGAACTTCAGAAATATTAAAACAGAAATCACAGAATTTAGTAGATGCAGCTGTTATTCGACCAATCAGAGGACAGAATCATGATCATCTGCTTCATAAACAGCAGAAGCTATCGCTGTGAAGAACTGAGATCTGTTACACAGGAGCTTCTGATGCTTCAAACTCAAGTGTGTTAGGAACGACACACACACACACACACACACACACACACACACACACAGACGCCAGGTCAGTCACTGTGAAGAACTGAGATGAAGAACACACACACACGCCGAGCTCAGTCGCTGTCCTCGACTCTGTTCCAGCTCTTCTTAATTGGATCCGATGCTTTAAAGACTCGTTCTCAGTCACTCCTTCATCTGTAATCTTCTCTAATCAGAGGCTCAGCGGCCGAGAACAACACGAGCACACACACACACACACACACACACACACACACACACACACACACACACACTCAACAACCTGAAACACATCACCAGTCAAACAGACATGATGATCTTCAGATGGAAGCACAGCCCTATCAGACACTCATTACTTAAATAAAATGTTAATGTCAAATTATATCAAATAAAATATAAACTTAAAACTTAACCCAGCTAACAAAAATATGCTCTAGAAAGTTATGAAAATGTTATTTCTGAATGTTCAATATGTTTTTTAAATGTGTTAAAAGCATTTTCTCTTGGTTATGTGAATGCTAGAGAAAACATTACATTGTATCATTCTTCAAACATTATAGGAACGTTACTTATGAATGTTCTCTGAAACAAGTAACATTTAAAAAACGTTAAACGAACGTCCAGCTAAAAGTGTCCATGAATGTTTCCATTACATCTTGAGAACATTATTAAAGGCCAGATAACAGTGAAGGAACATTCTATTAACGTCACTGGAAGAACGTTTATGTTCATAACTTTAACAGAACGTTCCCTGTTCGAACATGCAAATTTCTCATTTTCTTTTAGTTTAACTCTATGTACAAAAATAACTCAAACTGAAACAAAAATTTATAAATACTATTTAAGACATTCAAAATAAACAACATAACAACAACAAAAACACTAAAACTAACTGAAATTAAAATGAAAACTCAAAATATATAAAAACTCAAAACTATTAAAGGGGTCATGACACAATTATTAGATTGCCTTGATCTTTGAGATAAACGAGGTCTTTGAGCCATTAAAGTCTCCCGGTAGTCGATCACTTTATCCCTTAAAACTCATCTTTGATCACCAAAACACATGCCTTTCTTCATGCCTTAAGATATCTTGACTGTAACTCGACACCCTTGCCTCATTTAGTATGCGTGGTTCTATGAATATGCAAATGAGCCCCGCCTCCACTCACTCACTCAGCTCAGAGATCCACTGGTTGACGATCACACGTTGATCTGATTGGTTACAAGGTAGTTTGTGACGTCAGAAACACCAGCGATTTTGATATGGCGAGTGTGTGTTGATACTGTTTCCTATGCCGTGACGTTAGCCAATCACAACAGTGTGTGTGTGTTTACTGACAGCCTTAAAGGAGCCGCGCATTAAACACTGATCATTTCAGACACAGGCTCAGAATGAGGGTTGAAAATAATAGTTTTTCTGCATATATATTTGTTTTTGTGCAAAAAACTTTAGCATTGTAAGTGAACCTCAAGAAACATATTAAAATAATAAAAAAGGATCCATGTCCTAATCCCTTTAAAATAACTATAATAGTAAAATAACACACGTTCACACAGGAGCTTCGTCTCATCTTCTCTCTCTCCCGAGGGATTTCCACAGCGACGGCTGTTCAATATCTCATTTCTTTCCTGCGTCAGAAGAGGTTTGTGATGAGACGCTCCTGATATCAGCTGTGTCATGTCATTTTTCTAATGGAGGTTTCTCATTAATTTAGTGTCTGGATCATAGATCACAGGTCTGCGTTTCCCTCAAAGGTTACGCTCAGAGTCGTCGTCTCAGTCCGAGCGAACACAGGGAGAGAAGCATCTAAACTCAATTGTTGTGCTACGTGAGCCGAATGCAGAGTTTACGGAGCAGATCCGCTCCTTCATTAAAGCCTGTAATTTAATTGTACACTTAGAATAATTGGTGCTAATTTGAGGCGCTCATGAGGAGAATATAGAGAGTGACGTATAGAGACGGAGAGAAAAACAACAACAATAGCAGGAATCATGATTCAGGACGGAGGAACATGTTCCAGCATTTCAATCAAAAATTAAATCATTAATTAAAAATGAATAAAAATCATAAAAAATATTAATCATAAAAATATGAATCATTTAAGAATTAAACAACTCTGAGGAAGAGCTCGGGAGACATGGATGAGATCTCAGTTACTCTCAGAGATCCTCTTTCATGATGAGACGTGATCGAGTTCATATTGACTTTCCAGTGCAAACTTCGATGATTTAAATTATAGTTAATCTATAGCCTAATTAAAATTATACAGATACAAAATCAAGGAGCAATGTTGTATTACTATAGAGCTGCAGATATGACGTGTTATAGACCAAAACTTCCGGTTCCATCGTCCTGAAGTCGATGAGTTCTGTGTCGAACACGAGCTCAGGATATTCTCATGTTTGACTCGACGGCATTAAACACACCAGTAACTCCCTCTGGTGATTCTTTAAAAAGCTTTTATATTGATTTGAATATAACGAGCATGTCGGACATTAGACGTCATCAGGCCGAACAGATAAACTCATCTACTCGCTTATAATCACGCAAACTATTCTAACTCTTAAGTGTTTTTAAATAAAGACTAAAGACGCTGAAGTCATGCAACCGTAGTTTGTTTACAGCCAGCGTTTAGATCTACAGCTTCAGGCGCCAAAATTCATACAAGATTATCATGATGCATAAAAAGATGATAAAGAATAATTTATGTAAGAATCATAAATGTTTGTTGGTCTCAGAGCTTATTTTCTGCAGTAATCCAAAGAAAGCCAGTGGGAAAATCCTGTTGGGTTTTTGTGGAGGGAACCAGTGATGATAAACCTACGAAAATACTGATGTTTTATTAAAGATCAAGCTGTTCTTGAAACCTCAATACTATCAGTTTATTAAAACAAGCAGCTTTATCACACTTACAGCAGAACATACAGTACCAGAGCAAATATTAGTGAACATGAGCGGCTTTTGAACAATGGCAGCAAAAGACTTGATTCTGGAGGAGATGCGTGACAGATTCTGTTTTCGATTCCGATTCCTATCGATTTATCTTTTTTTTTTAAAAAAGGTTACAAAAAACCCAGATATCATTCACATTTAGTCTTATTGCAAAACATTTAATTGTGGCTGAATATCATGAACAGAAATCAAACGGCTAAAGAACAGTTACACGAGGAGCGTTTTTACCTGTGGTTTAAAAACACCATAGAAGAACAACTAGCCGAACTAATATAAACTTCAAGCATTATTAAAGACAAGTAAACACTCAGTAATTAAAAAAGAACAAATAAAAAATTAGCAGTCCTCAAATAGACACAACCAAACAAAGAAACGATTAAAATAAACAGTGTTTTAAGATTTTCAGGTGTTCAGGTTCAGAAACTGTAATCAGATGTAAAATAACACTGAACTTTATAAATAACGGGCCCTATCTCACACCCAGCTCAATTGACTTCGTACAGCGACGCATGTGTCATTCCTATATCTCACCCGCGCACAGCAGACCTTTCCCTCCACAGACGCACGTCAGTAAACTAGGGAATGAACTTGTGCTCCCGGGGGCGGTTCAGCGAAAAGAGGAGGCGTGTTCCGGCACAAACGTTCCCTGGTGCTATTTTGCAGTTTCAGAAAACAATTCCACCACTGACCAGGAGAAACCTCGTCTAAAGTCAGTGGTGCGTTGCGCATGTTATTCAGATGCTATTTTAAGGGCGCATGCTTGGCCATAATGTAGCGTGTGCACAACACACACACACATTCTCTCATCTACACACAGACGCAGCAGTTTTCATTTTTGCAAACCATACATAATTACAAGAAAAATATTACCACACGAGGGAAATCATTGTTGTGTCCATGAAGATGTGAAAAAATAGGCATAAATCTAGCTTACACATTTACCCAAATTATCATACGCCTGTTTAACCGAAGCTAATCTGGGTGTGTTTCTCCGTCCCCAATGTCACTTCTCTGTGTTTTACGGCCCTGACGAGAACGTCGGTCTCCTCGGCTGTGAACCGCTCCTGGCAAATCCACCGTTATAATAGCATCCGCCATGGAACAAGCGTGCCTGCTCTTAAAGGGAATGTGAGATGTCGCTCTGATTGGTTTATTTCACGTTACGCCCCAAACCACACCTATGAGTAATGAAGCTACTTCAGACCAACACATTCTAGATTTGCGCCGGGCGTAAGAGTCATTTATCCCGCCGGTATAATAGCAACAGCGCCCGAGATCCGCCCACAAAGTTACTTGTGTTTCGCGTTTGATACTTACATTTCAGATCGTTAAAATAGGGCCCAAAATATGCATTACAAATATAGTTACAAAAGATATTCAGTCAAGAACTAGTGAATTGTCTCTTTGTCTTGTGTTGTTTGATGAGTGGTTTTAGAGACAGCAGCAGGAATATTAGTGTTATTATAGAGCAGGAATATTAGGCTGCTGTCACTTTAAGAGCTGCCCACTGAAAACAGAGACCCACGCGTGCTTGAATTGTTTAAAGTCATAATAAAATGCTCACAAAGGAAGTAATAAGAAGAATCGACATTTTTATTTTATAACAAGTATCCGATTCCTGACCTCAAGTTTTCGATTCCCGACCCTTCACCCCCCGAAAGCGAAGCGCCTGACCGGCCCTGTTCCTCTACGAGTGATTCTCTGAGTTCAGACCTGATGCACGCAGAGCTCCAGAGGTTGTGAGGTGTGGATGTGCTGGAAACGCTCAGACACAAAGAGACTCACAGCTGTCAGCACCATCTCCGAGCTGAACGCCCGCTGTGAGGATTATGCTCCTTTCCAGATAAAACGCTCCAACGCTGCAAAATAAACAGCAGCGCTAAAGCAGCTTACGCTCCACACGCCAGAAACTGCATTCTGATATCGCAAAGTGGAAGTTTTGACTTTAAAACAGCCCTTGAGGATTCCTGACGGAGAAAATGAGCATCAGCTCACCGTGAAGAATCATGCCAAGGCCTGGAGTGTGTGTGTGTGTGTGTGTGTGTGTGTGTGTGTGAAGAGCAGAACAAAGAGCCGTTATCACATCAGCGGCAGGGGAACGTTCATTATAAACCTTCGACTGACGGGAATCCAGTGTCCTCAACACACACACACACACACACACACACACACACACACACACACACACACACACACACACACACACACACTGACACGGAGTGTTAAAGGCTCGCTTCATTCTGTCCTCATTTACTCATCACTCAAACCTCGTTATCATCTACTCACGAATCGCGTTCACCGTTTATAATCGAGCTCTAACTCACATCTGGGAAAACATTTTTAAATAAACACTGATGTGAAGACCAAACCAAACACTATTCAGACACCAGATATAATTATTGATATTTTGCACTAGTGTGATCAGGACACTATAGTTCATCTATGTAAGTGAGGAGAGCAAAATAAAGTAAACTGTGACATATTACACCCAAATATTCTTCATTCAGAGACTACCAGTGACATTATCCACACTTTGAGCTGATCATGTGTTGCTGAAGTGTTTTGTCTTTAATTGCTAATGCTCTTTTTACACACAGACTGAACAGAATGAAGCATTGCTTGGTGATTGGTTGAGCTAAACTGGTATTATCTAATTGTGTAGTTAAATTTAACAGCTGACAGATATTCAACATAATTCATGTGTGAGACAGTCTAACAGAAGGACGGACAAAACCAGTCAAATGAGTTCTGCTCATATTTTATTACCATTTTCTAAACTATAGCCAATAAACTGTGATAATGTGAGAAATGTTGAAGATGTGAGAATAAATGTTGGTTTGACTGTAAATAAAACCAAACTCATGTAAAAATGATCATCCACAGAACATCCTCCAGTAAGGAGTCAAACATGTATTTAATCTGAGGAATAAATGTTGTTTTCCCAGTGGAGCTCCAGCTATTAAACTCCTGAGATGAGCCGCGGACACAATCTGCCTTCCATTATCATCTCATTCAGACGCTTTTGTCCCCGTCGTTTATCATCGTTGACCGAACGGGTCATTCTCTGTCTCAGCGCTGAGATAATCGGAGCGTCTCTGACGCCGTTCACGCAGACGTAATATCCATCAGGATGAATCCCAACATCCCTCACTGAGGGCTGCTGTAGATAACTACATTGAAAATCATTTA
The DNA here is from genome assembly GCF_965113295.1 of Leuciscus leuciscus. Taxonomy (NCBI): domain Eukaryota; kingdom Metazoa; phylum Chordata; class Actinopteri; order Cypriniformes; family Leuciscidae; genus Leuciscus; species Leuciscus leuciscus. The sequence goes on from NC_138737.1 coordinate 339,769, forward strand.
AAAAAGAAATAAAATAAAAAAACATTTTTTACTTGGAATAAAATGAACATTAACTGAAATCAAATATTAATAAAAATACATAAATGTCTAATAAAAATGAAAAAACAACAAAATTACCAAAACTTTAAGAAAGAAAGAAAAAGATAATGGAAAATACTAAATGTTGGCACACCTCCGCTCCTTACATGGGAAAATACATGAGTGTTCTCACCAAAAGAGGCATTTCAAGCTCTTCATCAATACAAGAATATCTGAATAATACTAAAATATCCCGGCTGTGCGTGTTAAAGCTTCTCACTGTAATTTCTGAGGAATGAGATCGCTGAATAATGTAAAGCGGTGTAATGGGATTGAGGAGCTGCTTAAGTTCAAATATCCACTCAACTAATGAATCCGGCGCAGATCATCCGCTCTCAGGGAACACCGGGATCCTTTATTTCCTCCAGGAACAATGAAAGACGCGAGCATGAAAACATCCCTGTATCCCTCATGAAGCACCAACACAATCTCCAGAAACAACATGATTCACCACAGCTCCTCCTGAACAACTGAACCTGACCTCGTTAGCATTAGCACATCCGTGTTTATCCGCGTCGTTCTGCTAGTTCCTGCTAACCTAATAAACACGGGAACACTGAGACTCACTGTTTACTGCACTAGATTTGAGATGTTTTATTACTGATATTCTGCACCAGTTTCCATGGAAGTGACGATTTACTGTAAAAAAATGATCGTGATTTTAACGGTAAAAATGCTACGGTGAAAACCGGTTAATTGGTTAACAGAAAAGTTAACTGTGATAGATCTAACTGTACATTTTACAGTAAATAATCTACAGTTTTTGGACGTGAAAAATAACAAATTATTGTATAATTTACAGTAAAAAACCTAAATTGACATTCCCACCATTCCCTGCATGACACGTCACATGTGATTTTTTGTTGAAATAACTGTTTCTTCTTAGTTTTTTCTCACATTAGGGTTTTATGTTACATTTAATGGTGTTAAATTAATGTTTACTGCATTTTTTAAATGTCATGTGTGTTACCATGATGGTGTTTAGTGTGTGTGTGAATGACACAGTGCAGCTTCTATATATTACTAATAACTCTCTTGTGGAAAAGCTGCTTGTGATTGATCATGTGACTCATCAGCGCTGTGATTGGTGGTTGTCAGTGTATTACAATGGTACAAAACAGATATTAGTACTTCAATATGTCGGTAAATTAACATTATATCAGATAATGAAATACGTTTTTTTTACTGTAAATTTAAGTTACGCCTGTAAAACCTAAAATGTTGCTGCCGTATTTTTTACGAAGTTCCACAGAATTTCTCAGGTTTTTTACCGTAAATTTACCAGATTTCTTCCCAGTGTTTTCTTGAACACATGGGATGGAAACACTGCTTTATTAACGCAAATGTTTTCTCATCCCACTGGTTTGGCGTGTTTTGCTTTGAACAGGAAACACATGAGGACACACAGGAAGTCAAGACACCATCGGTCACATGACACCTCCAGCGAAGAGTGAACTTCTGAGACGCACAGAGAGTGTGTGTGACGTGTGTGTGTGTGTGTGTGTGTGTGTGGGCAGAGGTAAATCCCAGTGCTGCAGATTAGAGTCTCTATCTGAGGGAACAGACGCCCCTCCAGCGCTGCTCCTTTATTTCCCTCAACGGGATTAAAGCCATGAATCCGTCAGCATTCCCATTAGCACTGCGACTCACAGGGAGTTTCTTCAGCTACACTCACATTACACTCTTTTACAGTCGTGATGTAGTTTCAGGCTCTACTAGAACAGGTTTTCCTGCTTGAATGTTGATTATTCTCCTCATATTCTCCATTGTTGCGGCTCCTCTCTTCCCAGTCTGTCAGTAACGCTCTGTTTACTTCCTGTCTCCATGAAGCCCCTCCTTCTGTAAAGCACACTGTGCTCTGATTGGTCGGCTGGAGCAGTGTGTTGTGATTGGTCGATGCTTCGAGTGTGTTTGGGAAATGTCCCGCCCCTAATTACCATAACCGCCAGTTTAACACACTAACTAACTCAACCAGGCCCCGCCCCTTTATTCTGCGTATTAATTATGATAATGAGGAATATTGTGACGTGTTCGTTCCCGGAAGAAACTCAAGACTAATGGAGGTGTTTCAGGAGTTCAGGAACACTGACTCTGAGATAGAGAAGAACTGGAGCTTCTTCATGATCAAACAGCAACACTACACACTAAACACAGATGAAGACGAGGAAAGCACAACAGATCCTCTTTAAAAAGGTTCTTTAGATAATTAAAATGACGTGAGTTTACGAGCGCCTGCCAAACCGTAAGAGAACAGCAGCTGATTACGGCTCATTACATCACTGCGAGTCGGGAACGTTCACGGGTTCATCCTCACTGGAGAATGATCTGGAGTCGGTCATGTGATCTGGAGCCGGTCATGTGATCTGGAGCCGGTCATGTGATCTGGAGTCGGTCATGTGATCTGGAGTCGGTCATGTGATCTGGAGTCAGTCATGTGATCTGGAGTCGGTCATGTGATCTGGAGTCGGTCATGTGATCTGGAGTCGGTCATGTGATCTGGAGTCAGTCATGTGATCTAGAGTCAGTCATGTGACGTGTGTAACGCTGATCTGATGCTTCTAAAAGCGTCAGTGTTCCTGTTGAATTCACTCCTCACATCCCACACCACTGACTCCTACACAACACAACATCTGAGACATCACACACTCACACACACACACACACTCACACACACCTTTTTCTTCTGTGAAAGAACACACTTCATCAGTTTAACACTGACGGTCCCTGCATGACCAGCAGAACATCTTCAGTACGAGAGTAAATAATGAACTCAGTGCTGAACACCTGACGGGCTCGAGGAGGAATAGAGGCTCTTCACACTCGGGTGAGCATGTGGGGAACAGAGTGTGTGTGTGTGTGTGTTGGGGCTCATCAGTAACGGGGACCCGGAGCTCTTTGTCTCTTTCTCACGTGATTCACACTGACCTCTTTGTCCAAAACACACTGAGAACCAGTTAAACCAGTCTAAACCAGGACCAGCAATTAGCAGAGCCCCATGGGGTCCCCGACACACTCCCAGCATGCACTGCGGGACACACACTCCCAGCATGCACTGCACAGACCGAATGACGCCGGTACTACAGAGTACCGATACACATTACATCAGTCGGTGCCTGAGAAGCATCTGTGCGAGAGAGTAAGACTATTACAACACAGAACACACTAGTACAACTCACACACACACACACACACACACACACACACACACACTCAAACACACACTGAAGCATGCATGACGCTCGCTGTATTTAAAGTCTCACTACATGAGAACACGAATGCGTTTCCAGAGCCGCTCTGAGACTCACTGAAGTTCATCCGTATTTTAGTTTCATTTCAGGAAACTCTCGTTATATCATTAAAACACACACACTCACACACACTCACACACACTCGTTCTCCTGACTCAGTCCATCTCACACTCACTCTCACACACACTCACACACACACTCGTTCTCCTGACTCAGTCCATCTCACACTCACTCTCACACTCACTCTCACACACACACACACACTCGTTCTCCTGACTCAGTCCATCTCACACTCACTCTCACACACACTCTCTCACACACTCGTTCTCCTGACTCAGTCCATCTCACACTCACACTCACTCTCACACACACTCGTTCTCCTGACTCAGTCCATCTCACACTCACTCTCACACACACTCTCACACACACTCGTTCTCCTGACTCAGTCCATCTCACACTCACTCTCACACACTCACACACACTCGTTCTCCTGACTCAGTCCATCTCACACTCACTCTCACACTCACTCTCACACACACACACTCACACACACTCGTTCTCCTGACTCAGTCCATCTCACACTCACTCTCACACTCACTCTCACACACACACACTCACACACACTCGTTCTCCTGACTCAGTCCATCTCACACTCACTCTCACACACACACACTCACACACACTCGTTCTCCTGACTCAGTCCATCTCACACTCACTCTCACACTCACTCTCACACACACACACTCACACACACTCGTTCTCCTGACTCAGTCCATCTCACACTCACTCTCACACACACTCGTTCTCCTGACTCAGTCAATCTCACACTCACTCTCACACTCACTCTCACACACACACACTCACACACGGAAACGCAAAGGTCTTCACCACAACCACAACCTGTTGCTTGACAAAAAAGTTTGATTTCATATAAAAGATCAATTAAGATAATGTTTTATGTCCTCACTTGATTACTAGAAAATTCACAACACAGAATTTGTAAAAAAAAATTATAATAACATGAGGAACCTCATAAACCAGTGTTCCCTGATATCCAGATTATAGGATCATTACTGACTGGGACACTTATAACCTTTGAGGATTTATCAATTATATATTTCCAAAAGTCATTCAATACAGGAAAATTCCAAAGCATAACGTTCAGCAAATCACCTTCAGATGTTTATCAGTTTAACATATGAAGTTTCTGAAACAATAATAAACCTCATCTCTGATATCAACGTGAGTGTGTGTGTGTGTGTGTGTGTGTGTGTGTGTGTGTGTGTGTGTGTGTGTGTGTGTGTGTGAGATGGACTGAGTCAGGAGAACGAGTGTGTGTGAGAGTGTGTGCGAGAGTGTGTGTGTGAGAGTGAGTGTGAGATGGACTGAGTCAGGAGAACGAGTGTGTGTGTGAGAGAGAGTGTGTGTGTGTGTGTGTGTGTGTGTGTGTGTGTGTGTGTGTGTGTGTGTGTGTGTGTGTGTGTGTGTGTGTGTGTGTGTGTGAGATGGACTGAGTCAGGAGAACGAGTGTGTGTGAGAGTGTGTGCGAGAGTGTGTGTGTGAGAGTGAGTGTGAGATGGACTGAGTCAGGAGAACGAGTGTGTGTGTGTGAGAGAGAGAGTGTGTGTGTGTGTGTGTGTGTGTGTGTGTGTGTGTGAGTGTGAGAGTGAGTGTGAGATGGACTGAGTCAGGAGAACGAGTGTGTGTGAGAGTGTGTGTGAGAGTGTGTGTAGTGTGTGAGAGTGTGTGAGAGATGGACTGAGTCAGGAGAACGAGTGTGTGTGAGAGTGTGTGTGAGAGTGTGTGAGAGATGGACTGAGTCAGGAGAACGAGTGTGTGTGAGAGTGTGTGTAGTGTGTGAGAGTGTGTGAGAGATGGACTGAGTCAGGAGAACGAGTGTGTGTGTGTGTGTGTGTGTGTGTGTGTGTGTGTGTGTGTGTGTGTGTGTGTGTGTGTGTGTGTGTGTGTGTGTGAGATGGACTGAGTCAGGAGAACGAGTGTGTGTGAGAGTGTGTGCGAGAGTGTGTGTGTGTGAGAGTGAGTGTGAGATGGACTGAGTCAGGAGAACGAGTGTGTGTGTGTGAGAGAGAGTGTGTGTGTGTGTGTGTGTGTGTGTGTGTGTGTGTGTGTGTGTGTGTGAGAGTGAGTGTGAGATGGACTGAGTCAGGAGAACGAGTGTGTGTGAGAGTGTGTGTGAGAGTGTGTGTAGTGTGTGAGAGTGTGTGAGAGATGGACTGAGTCAGGAGAACGAGTGTGTGTGAGAGTGTGTGTGAGAGTGTGTGAGAGATGGACTGAGTCAGGAGAACGAGTGTGTGTGAGAGTGTGTGTGTGAGAGTGTGTGTAGTGTGTGAGAGTGTGTGAGAGATGGACTGAGTCAGGAGAACGAGTGTGTGTGAGAGTGTGTGTGAGAGTGTGTGTAGTGTGTGAGAGTGTGTGAGAGATGGACTGAGTCAGGAGAACGAGTGTATGTGAGAGTGTGTGAGAGAGTGTGTGAGAGATGGACTGAGTCAGGAGAACGAGTGTGTGTGAGAGTGTGTGTGAGAGTGTGTGTGAGAGTGTGTGTAGTGTGTGAGAGTGTGTGAGAGATGGACTGAGTCAGGAGAATGAGTGTGTGTGAGTGTGTGTGTGTGTGTGTGTGTGTGTGTGTGTGTGTGTGTGTGTGTGTGTGTGTGTGTGTGTGTGTGTGTGTGTGAGAGTGTGTGTGAGAGTGAGTGTGAGAGTGAGTGTGAGATGGACTGAGTCAGGAGAACGAGTGTGTGTGAGAGTGTGTGTGTGAGAGTGTGTGAGAGATGGACTGAGTCAGGAGAACGAGTGTGTGTGAGAGTGTGTGTGTTAGAGTGTGTGAGAGATGGACTGAGTCAGGAGAACGAGTGTGTGTGAGAGTGTGTGTGTGAGAGTGTGTGTGAGTGTGTGTGAGAGATGGACTGAGTCAGGAGAACGTGTGTGTGTGAGAATGTGTGTGTGAGTGTGTGAGAGATGGACTGAGTCAGGAGAAAGAGTGTGTGTGAGAATGTGTGTGAGAGTGTGTGAGAGATGGACTGAGTCAGGAGGACGAGTGTGTGTGAGAGTGTGTGTGTGTGTGAGAGAGTGTGTGTGAGAGTGTGTGAGAGATGGACTGAGTCAGGAGGACGAGTGTGTGTGAGAGTGTGTGTGTGAGAGTGTGTGTGAGAGTGTGTGAGAGATGGACTGAGTCAGGAGAACGAGAGTGTGTGAGAGTGTGTGAGAGATGGACTGAGTCAGGAGGACAAGTGTGTGAGAGTGTGTGTGAGAGTGTGTGAGAGATGGACTGAGTCAGGAGGACGAGTGTGTGAGAGTGTGTGTGTGTGTGAGAGTGTGTGTGAGAGTGTGTGAGAGATGGACTGAGTCAGGATGACGAGTGTGTGTGAGTGTGTGTGAGAGATAGACTGAGTCAGGAGAACGAGTGTGTGTGAGTGTATGTGTGTGAAAGTGTGTGAGAGTGTGTGAGAGATGGACTGAGTCAGGAGGACGAGTGTGTGTGTGTGAGAGTGTGTGTGAGTGTGTGTGAGAGTGTGTGTGAGTGTGTGTGTGTGTGTGTGTGTGTGTGTGTGTGTGTGTGTGTGAGATGGACTGAGTCCGGAGGACGAATGTGTGTGTGTGTGAGTGTGTGTGTGTGTGTGTGTGAGAGTGTGTGTGAGGGTGTGTGTGAGGGTGTGTGTGAGAGTGTGTGTGTGTGTGAGAGTGTGTGAGAGATGGACTGAGTCAGGAGGACGAGTGTGTGTGAGTGTGTGTGAGTGTGTGTGAGTGTGTGTGTGTGTGTGTGTGTGTGTGTGTGTGGGAGTGTGTGTGTGTGAGTGAGTGAGAGATGGACTGAGTCAGGAGGACGAGTGTGTGTGTGTGTGTGTGTGTGTGTGTGTGTGTGTGTGTGTGTGTGTGTGTGTGTGAGAGTGTGTGAGAGATGGACTGAGTCAGGAGAAGGAGTGTGTGTGAGTGTATGTGTGAGTGTGAGAGTGCGTGTGAGAGTGTGTGTGAATGTATGTGAGAGATGGACTGAGTCAGGAGGACGAGTGTGTGTGTGTGTGTGTGTGTGTGTGTGTGTGTGTGTGTGTGTGTGTGTGTGTGTGTGAGAGTGTGTGTGAGAGTGCGTGTGAGAGTGCGTGTGTGTGTGTGTGAGAGATGGATTGAGTCAGGAGAACGAGTGTGTGTGAGAGTGTGTGTGAGAGTGTGTGAGAGATGGACTGAGTCAGGAGGACGAGTGTGTGTGAGTGTATGTGTGTGAGAGTGTGTGTGAGTGTATGTGTGTGAGAGTGTGTGTGAGAGTGTGTGTGAGTGTGTGTGTGAGTGTGTGTGAGAGTGTGTGTTTAACCCAAACAAGAGGCAGTGTTTCAGGATGGTTCTGAAGGTCTTGTGTTTGATTATCAGAGTCTGAAGACAAGAGACCAGACAGAGACTTCCTGTGGCCTCGGGGTCACATGTTTTGTCTAAACTCTCTCACACACACACACACACACACACAAAAAATCTCTAATCAGCATTTCTTCAAAGTTCAGAAACCAGCTAATTCCGTTAAGTGTCAAAGTTGTAGCGCCAAATGCTAAACTCTCACAGCCCTGTTACTAAATTTGATCTCAACACACACACACACTCGCGCGCACGCACGCACACACGCACACACACACACACACTCCAGCTCTAGTACTGTATTGTTGACTCTGTGCGATGATTGTTCCTGACATGCCGTGTGTCCCAGAATGGGAAGTTCCACATGAATCGAGCTCTTGTTCCCCGTTTAACCATTAAACAACGGCTCCCACATTACCCAGCAGCGCCAGTGAAGCGAACCGCTCGTTAGACAAGCCTCAATTAAGCCCAGTTTATTTGACACACTGTCACATTCCATACGGACGCCCGGACGATGAACGGATCTTTTCATTACAGTAACCTGGGAAAAACGGTCCGGAGCGATTAGCATATGAAAACCGAGGAGTCGCACAGAGAAACGACAGGATAGTGAGTTACTGGAGAACCAGCGAGTGGATCCTCAGAGCTCACTGGAGATCAGCATCACACACACACACACACTCACACTCACACACACACACACACACACACACACACTCACACTCACACACACACACACACACACACACACTCACACACACACACACACACACACACACACACACACACACACACACACACAGTTCATCTGAAATCTCACAGCAGAGAAACGACAGGATAGTGAGTTACTGGAGAACCAGCGTGTGGATCCTCAGAGCTCACTGGAGATCAGCATCACACACACACACACTCACACTCACACACACACTCACTCACACACACACACACACACTTCATCTGAAATCTCACAGCAGAGAAAATCCCTGAAAACAATCGCCGAATCAGACCAACACTTGCCATCTGATCTTCATCTTCATCTGATCTACATCTGATCTTCATCTTCATCTGATCTACATCTGATCTTCATCTTCATCTGATCTACATCTGATCTTCATCTTCATCTGATCTACATCTGATCTACATCTGATCTTCATCTTCATCTGATCTACATCTGATCTTCATCTTCATCTGATCTTCATCTTCTCTACATCTTCATCTGATCTACATCTGATCTTCATCTTCATCTGATCTTCATCTTCATCTGATCTACATCTGATCTACATCTGATCTTCATCTTCATCTGATCTTCATCTTCATCTGATCTTCATCTTCATCTGATCTTCATCTTCATCTGATCTACATCTGATCTACATCTGATCTTCATCTTCATCTGATCTTCATCTTCATCTGATCTACATCTGATCTTCATCTTCATCTGATCTACATCATCTGATCTACATCTGATCTTCATCTGATCTACATCTGATCTACATCTGATCTTCATCTTCATCTGATCTACATCATCTGATCTACATCTGATCTACATCTTCATCTGATCTACATCTGATCTACATCTGATCTTCATCTTCATCTGATCTACATCTGATCTTCATCTTCATCTGATCTACATCTGATCTTCATCTTCATCTGATCTACATCTGATCTTCATCGGATCTTCATCTGATCTTCATCTGATCTTCATCTTCATCTTCATCTGATCTTCATCTTCATCTGATCTACATCTGATCTTCATCTACATATGATCTACATCTGATCTTCATCTTCATCTGATCTACATCTGATCTTCATCTTCATCTGATCTACATCTTCATCTGATCTACATCTTCATCTGATCTACATCTGATCTTCATCTTCATCTGATCTACATCTGATCTTCATCGGATCTTCATCTGATATTAATCTTCATCTGATCTTCATCTTCATCTGATCTTCATCTACATATGATCTACATCTGATCTTCATCTTCATCTGATCTACATCTGATCTACATCTGATCTTCATCGGATCTTCATCTGATCTTCATCTTCATCTGATCTTCATCTACATATGATCTACATCTGATCTTCATCTTCATCTGATCTACAACTTCATCTGATCTACATCTGATCTTCATCTTCATCTGATCTACATCTTCATCTGATCTTCATCTTCATCTGATCTACATCTTCATCTGATCTACATCTCATCTACATCTCATCTTCATCTTCATCTGATCTACATCTGACCTACATCTGATCTTCATCTTCATCTGATCTACATCTGATCTTCATCTTCATCTGACCTACATCTGATCTTCATCTGATCTACATCTCATCTTCATCTTCATCTGATCTACATCTGATCTTCATCTTCATCTGATCTACATCTGATCTTCATCTTCATCTGATCTACATATGATCATCTTCATCTGATCTACATCTGATCTTCATCTTAATCTGATCTACATCTGACGCTCCTCGATTGAGACACTCTTGAGTTTCAGCAAGAGCCGACTGAACCCATAAAAAGCTATTTTGTTGGTATAAATGAATGAGTTCCGGCTGATCCAGCAATATTAATCATATCCTGAACATCAGACAAAGTTTCAACACCAGTTTGACTGTCATTCTGTAACATTCACCTCTAAAGAATCAACATGTTTCATCCATTACACTGAATCTGAATCATGCATGAAGCTAATTTGATTTACAAAATAGTTATTAATTTACTATTTTTTTTTATGTAATGTCAGTAGCGAGAACAAAGTAAATAACAACAGTTATTCAATTAACAAATAAAAGGAAACATTTAACCCTCAGGTGCTCCTCAGGTTTTTTTTTTTTTTATACTATATTTTAGCTTAATAATATATTTTTTTAATTTAATATCCTGTATTTTAGTGGATTTTATGGTAGTAAATTGTATTTATGCTGTAGTTACAATCCATTTATTCATTATTTCAGCATAAACCTGAAAACTTAAAACTTAAGCCGTCATAAATTGTAAAAAAAAAAAAGTTATAGAAGTTTAAGTTTATTGTTCTGAATAATGCACAAAAATATTATTTTCAATTTTATATGAAATATATATTTAAAAGTATAGTAAAATATCTCTGAAGAATATTCCCATTAATATTTACCTTTATTTATCACACCAGGGTGACTATAGGAACATGAACTTGTCCAGCTATGACTTCTTGTTACACAGGAGTTTAAATATGAGGAAACTCAAAGGCCAAATCCGTCACAAAACCAAAGAATATAGTTCTGATGTGCAGCAAAAGGGCGGGGCTTGGTTGCTGATTGGATGTTGAGATGTGGGCGTGGCAGTCGGTGTATGCAGATGAGCGCGCGCTTGCAGGGGCGGAGCTTAAACGCACGAAATGATTGGAGAATCTGACTGTCGTTTTATAATTAGGTCAAATATTTAAAAAAAAACATATGCATGGAATAATCGTTAACAATAAGATCTATAAGAAAATGTTAATCTTTAAACGGTTATTGTTTAATGCTAAATTTTTCTAAATGTCATAATCATTTGTTAACAAACTTCAATGAGCTCATCGTTTCTGCATTATATTATTAATACATTTTTAGCTAACTGTGATTTGTATATGTACATTTCTGAAATGCATGACTTCCTCTGATATCAGATCACTGTAAACTGAAATGTGGACTCATGCTCTTTCTGTAAAGCTGCTGTGAAACGACGTGTATTGTGAAAAGCGGTGAATGTTGAGATCAGTGCCAGATGCTTAGTGCTGTAATATAAAATCAAGTGGCCTAATTAAAGCAGTCGTTGTGTGGCTATAAACGAGCAAACTCAGTGACATGACGTGAACTCTGTCGCACAACATCCACTGTGTCCATTTACAAACAAACCACACGCTTGTCCAACCCATTCTGGAGGAGCACAGCGATGAATGCAGCCATTGTGTTCTTCTCATTCCAGAGACAGTGTTTTATTTGCTGATGAAGCGCTGTTTGTGTTAGCTCGTCTCCAGACCCGCGCGCGAGAGCTCCAGCTCCAGCTCAGGTGTATGTAGGTCAGGTAACGCCGGATATCTGGAAACCTTAAATTAGCAGAGACTCGGCCTGAACAACACAAGATGGACGACCGGCGGATTGCTGACGATGTGTTTCTCTTATCAAGCTGAAGTACAGGAGTTTCTGAAGCTGAACGAGTGAAAACAACAGCTTATTTAGGGAATCATCTGACAGCAAACGTCCTTCTGTGTGTGTGTGTGTGTGTGTGTGTGTGGTGTGTGTGCAGGCTCAGGAGGAACACACAGCTGCGGGCTTGATGAAGAACAGACGAGCGTGAGGCAGGAACTGAGACGTCTGTGATGAAGAGGCTCATGGGAAACACATGTGTAACACAGATCTGAAGGAAACGCTCCTGTCCAGTCAAGTCACATTTATTTATACAGCGCTTTTCTAAACACAGAGTTTCACAGCAGCTTTACTGAGATAACAGGAGAATAATGCAAAGTTTGTTTCCAGGAGAGAATAGCGTCTCAGTCCAGCTTAAGTAAGTTCAGTGATGGCTCATTTCTGTTGTAAAAAAGTTATTAATTTAGTTCATATATATATATACACAGCCGCTCTGGAGAAAACGTGATGTTATCGTCCAGCTCAGTTCAGTTCTCATATAATAATGTCAGTGCAGGAGATCAATAATATTGTTGAATATTAAATGTCCCCAACTAAGCAAGACAAAAGCTGAAGGTCCTCCTGTGAGAGTGATCAGTGTTTATAAGTGTTTCTGACGGAGCGAACACTGGAAGGCTATGTGGTGGAGTGTATACACACACACATGGCTGTAATTTGTTCTTATATGTGGAGCGACTACAAACACACAGTGTTATTGTGCGAGTGTTTACATGCTCTGTGACGGCAGGAAAAGCTTCATCACAAAGCCAACAAAACATACGCAAACAAATCACTGAGATTACATGAACTGAGACGCGGGCCGCTAATCCCAGATAAAGTCCTTTCAGATGAATATCTCCCGGAGAACATGAAGCGTTCGTTTCACTGCGGATCAG
>NC_138737.1:357500-360000 GCF_965113295.1 Leuciscus leuciscus
ACTAATGTTCACCGGATATTACAGTGTTTTAAAGCTCTTTGATATTTTCTCACAGGAGCTTCAACAATCAAACCCGGTTCAAAACCTATAAATCGAAGGAACGGTTAAATAATAATCACGTAGAGAGACGTTTTCCAGCTTCAAACACACATGCACTAATCCACTTAAATGTTCCAATTCCCGTGATGTTCCACGCAGAGCTCATGCATTACACATGACGAGTGAATCATGGATGAGAAGATCCACAGCGTTTCTGAGCCTGTGATTTACACTGCGCTCCTTTAACATAATTGAGTTCAATTCATCAATAATTCAGGCTGAGCGGATCCTCCTGGCCTTGACTGAGAGAGTGTAAACACACACACACACACACACACTCGCTGGTGTGACCAACAGCCATCAGTCGCGCTCAATGCCGTTCTCGTCCTCGGCTTTGTGTTCGTCAGATTCCCCTCATTACAGTCCCATCAGAACCCGCTCAATCCAGCGCTGTCGTCTCCGGTTCATCTTTTCAATTCTCTCTTTCAACACACCGTGAACAGAACACACACACACACACACACACACACACACACACACACACACACACACACACACACACTGTTCAACCCTTTCCTGATCACCAACCCAAAAATACTGGGTTGTTTTTACCCAATTTTGGGGCAAATGGACAAACCCAGCCATTGGGTTACATTATTTATTATTATATTTTTAACCCAATGTTTGGGTTTGTCCATATTTGCCCCGAAATTGGGTTAAAACAACCCAGTATTTTTTGGTTGGCGATCAGGAAAGGGTTTAACAGTGTGTGTGTGTGTGTGTGTGTGTGTGTTCTGTTCACGGTTTATCACTGAAAATGAACCAGTTGAGCTCAAACAAAACAGATCGTGGCTCTCGTTTATAAAACTGTGTGCAGGATCCTCACTAAAAGTGTACGTACACCAAAAAATATTCAGAATTATAAAGCAATGTGAATCTGCGCAGAATTCCCTTTATAATCCCAGTCGGAGGAAGATTGTAACCCCAAAATAACCATATATGAGCTTACAACGCCTCGTTTGACTATATCCTCATCTGCATATGCATATTCATCCACGTGATTCCATGTTTAACGGTACAAGACATCAGGAGAATATGAGATATGGATATGCGTCACATTACATTGCTAAATATCATTTAGTAGCCGATCCTTGCCTTGGTTTTGAATAAATAAATCAAATAATATAAAATACATTTCAGAGAAAGTTTTTCTCAATCTTTTCCACCGGCAAAATAGTATTTTTAATTGCTTTATATTTTTTATGGAAACAGATTGTGCATTATTGATCATTATTTGCATGAACATATTTCCTCAGATCATGAGTTCTGCTGTTATCATGCGCTGAGCAAACATTAACACACAGTATACCTCAGGAAAGTGTTCACAAGCAGCGCATATTTCTATATTTAGGTGCTTAACTCCATTAAATGAGAATGGCGTATTTAATCTAAATGTGTATATCAGATGTGAAACATATTAATTGTATATATTTATGTAAAAATGAATTGCCCCAGTAAACCCAGCGCTGTCGTCTCCGGTTTATTTCACTCGAGTTTATCTTTTCAATTCTCTCTTTTCAACACACAGTGAACAGAACACACACACACACACACACACACTGCTCAACGCTTTCCTGATCGCCAACCGTACAGGGTTTTCACTGAGCTCGAACAAAACAGATGATCCGATCCAGGTCTCCCCAACACGGATCTCCATAACCCTTCAGACACGGTTCTGCGTGTAATAAAGCTGAGATTGAGAAAGACATGTTCGTGTTCCAGATAAAACTGAGATCCTCCTGAAGACGAAGCCACGTGAACGTCAAACGCTGATAGCTGAGGAATCTTGGCTTGCTGGGAACGCTGGCCGTCTGCCACATCACAGGGAGAGGAACACAGAACCGACAGCAGACAATGAGATTAACCAACATTATTTTATTCTGAGCCACAAATCAAAGCGTTCTCTGCTGAGAGCGAGCGAGAGCTGTTAGCCTGGACTAAACACTGAAGCCCTGACCACTGCGCACTGCAAACACGAGCTTACACGAGCTGAAGAAGTCCGTCGGGTCGCGCTCGTTCAGGGGTGACGGACACAGACACACCCTACACGACCCCAGGGGTCAGGGGTCACGGACACACCCTACAACGACCCCAGGGGTCACGGACACACACGACCTCACAATACCTGTTACACGCTTAAAAACAAATTAAGGCTCTTTATTGGCAATCCATGAGGAAATAACTTTAACATCACTGGAACCACTAAATATTGTTTATAGTGGAAAAGGTGCTTTAGGATATTAAAATCGTCTTTGTACTCAAAAAAAAAAAAAAGGTTATTGTAAGAGCTGGAGATCCAGAGATGCTTCTTCTTCTATGGCATCGATGCGAAAACACCCGTTATTCAGTGTCAGTGAGAGACTGGAGAATAATAATAATAATACTGAAGAACTTCAACCAT
>NC_138737.1:370000-372500 GCF_965113295.1 Leuciscus leuciscus
GTGAATGAATGAAGGAGTGAATTAATGAATGAGTGAGTGAATGAATGAGTGAATGAATGAGTGAGTGAATGAATGAATGAATGAGTGAATGAATGAGTGAGTGAATGAATGAAGGAGTGAATGAATTAATGAGTGAATGAATGAATGAATGAGTGAATGAATGAATGAATGAGTGAATGAATGAGTGAGTGAATGAATGAAGGAGTGAATGAATTAATGAGTGAATGAATGAATGAATGAGTGAATGAATGAATGAAGGAGTGAATGAATTAATGAGTGAATGAATGAATGAATGAATGAATGAATGAATGAATGAATGAATGAGTGAATGAATGAGTGAATGAATGAAGGAGTGAATGCATTAATGAGTGAATGAATGAATGAGTGAATGAATGAATGAGTGAATGAATGAAGGAGTGAATGCATTAATGAGTGAATGAATGAAGGAGTGAATGAGTGAATGAACTGCTCAGTGTTTAAGAGTGTAAATATATTCACTTCTCCTCATTAAAGCACGAGCTGTGTTTCATCGGCGGGAGAACTGGGACGCGTGAAGAGACTGAAGTCGTAGAATATACAGTAAATGTATTCAGACACCTTGCTCTCCTCACTCACACAAATTAACTATAGTATAAAAAAATATCAATAATGATATCTGGTGTCTGAATAATTTCATAAATAACCACAGATGAAGCGTATGGACCTATAGAGACATAAAGCCTGATTAATATAGTTTATAGGTGATGGACAGGTCGTGATCCTCCTCTTCCTCTTCCTGGATCTGCTGGAAAACCCTTCAGGAAAAGGTGCAGTAACTGGGATATCCGTAAACTCCCTGTTTTTCCTTCCACAGCCATTGTTCCCACAGCCTCGCTCACCTCGAGCTTCTTCTCCTGAGCGAGAGACGGTGACAAGAGAAAGAGAAGCCTCATGATCTGAAGACAAAAGCGAAGGCCTCACACACACACACACACACACACACACACACACACACACACACACACACACACACACACACACACACACACACACACACACACACACACACACACACACACACACACAAACACACACACACACACACACACACACACACACACACAGCGCTGGTGCTCTGCCAACAACATACTAAGATCTGAGAATCTCTCTCTCTCTCTCTCTCTCTCTCTCTCTCTCTCTCTCTCTCCTCTCTCTCTCTCTCTCTCACACACACACACACACACTCTCTCTCTCTCTCTGAGATGTTCAAAGGTCCGTGTATTAAAGGATACAGATGGTGTGTTAGCACAACATGGCCCTACGCTTTTTCCTCTCTCTGCTTGTTTTTTCCTCCTCGGATTATGATTTATGTGTCATTACGTATGATTGTGGTTTTGCTGCATGCGTTTGTAAATGATTTTCCTCCATCAGACATGAGAGAGACGGGCTGGTCCCGAACTCAAGCGGTCTCTGGACCTTCAGTCTGTAATTACTGGAGTCACACACTCTTTCCATCACGAGTGTGTGTGTGTGTGTGTGTGTGTGTGTGTGTGTGTGAGAGTGTGTGTGTGAAGAGGACAGAACACTAGTGCTTCACTGCTGCCCCCTGCTGTCCTCCACACACATCACACACACACACACACACACACACACACACACACACACACACACACACACACACACACACACACACACACACACACACACAGATGATTTTCATCATTATTACATCAGATTGTGTCAGTTACAGTAATCTGGGACAGTTGTTCATGATCCTCCAACACTCCAGACCAACTACTGTCAGTTCAGGCGTAATCACGTCATCACTGCACACTGAGGCAATTGTTTTATATCACATGTTTTTTTTTTAAGTGTTATGTTTAAATATGCAAATGAGGCACTATTTAATTAAATATGCAGTAATTTCCATACATTTCCAGAGCAGAAATCTGAACATTGGATAAAGCAGGTTCAAAATTCTTGTTTGATTTTGTCGACATATTTTTACATATTTTTCTCTTCATCTCCATAATCAGAAAATACTGTCAAACAGACAGAAAATAAAAACTCATTTTCACAATGTTTTTAGGAGTAAAATGTTGCATCAATCAGGCAAACGATATATGAACAAACCTTCAGAATATAGATATGGATAATTTCTGACTCAAACTTTTTTGAAATTTAAAGATTGAAAGATTTAAATCTACAGACACATTAAAAGTGCAATGATTAAAAATGATTAATCGCATCCAAAATAAAAGTTTGTGTTTACATAATATATGTGTGTTTGTGTTAATTATTTTGTATATATAAACACACACACATGCATGTATATATATGCATTTATTATATATAATATACATTTTGTGTGTATGTATATATATATATATTTATGTATATATTATGTAAACACAAACTTTTATTTTGGAAGCGATTAATCGTTGCCCAGCACTAAAATAAACACTTAAATTATGGATGTTTTCTTTCCAGAAATCGATAGCAGCAAAATACCGTGCAATCT
>NC_138737.1:382200-384700 GCF_965113295.1 Leuciscus leuciscus
CTAGATCTGCTGTAAAGCCTAAACAATCTCTGTTACTGTAATCTCCTATTATCACTGTAAAGCTGCTGTGAAACGCTCTGTGTTGTTAGAGCGCTGTATAAATGAAGGAGACTCGACTAAACAATTAACATTAGTAGTGATTTGTTACAAAAGGTGTGTCAATATAAAATGTGAATATCGTCAAACTGAATAATCAACAGACGAGTTCTGCAAACCTTCAGCGCTGGATCATTGGCTGTGAATGAATGAATGAGTGAATGAATGAGTGAGTGAATGAATGAAGGAGTGAATGAATGAAGGAGTGAATTAATGAAGGAGTGAATGAATGAGTGAGTGAATGAATGAAGGAGTGAATTAATGAATGAGTGAGTGAATGAATGAGTGAATGAATGAGTGAGTGAACGAATGAAGGAGTGAATGAATTAATGAGTGAATGAATGAATGAGTGAATGAATGAATGAATGAATGAATGAGTGAATGAATGAGTGAGTGAATGAATGAAGGAGTGAATGAATTAATGAGTGAATGAATGAATGAATGAGTGAATGAATGAATGAAGGAGTGAATGAATTAATGAGTGAATGAATGAATGAATGAATGAATGAATGAGTGAATGAGTGAGTGAGTGAATGAATGAAGGAGTGAATGCATTAATGAGTGAATGAATGAATGAGTGAATGAATGAATGAGTGAATGAATGAAGGAGTGAATGCATTAATGAGTGAATGAATGAAGGAGTGAATGAGTGAATGAACTGCTCAGTGTTTAAGAGTGTAAATATATTCACTTCTCCTCATTAAAGCACGAGCTGTGTTTCATCGGCGGGAGAACTGGGACGCGTGAAGAGACTGAAGTCGTAGAATATACAGTAAATGTATTCAGACACCTTGCTCTCCTCACTCACACAAATGAACTATAGTATAAAAAAATATCAATAATGATATCTGGTGTCTGAATAATTTCATAAATAACCACAGATGAAGCGTATGGACCTATAGAGACATAAAGCCTGATTAATATAGTTTATAGGTGATGGACAGGTCGTGATCCTCCTCTTCCTCTTCCTGGATCTGCTGGAAAACCCTTCAGGAAAAGGTGCAGTAACTGGGATATCCGTAAACTCCCTGTTTTTCCTTCCACAGCCATTGTTCCCACAGCCTCGCTCACCTCGAGCTTCTTCTCCTGAGCGAGAGACGGTGACAAGAGAAAGAGAAGCCTCATGATCTGAAGACAAAAGCGAAGGCCTCACACACACACACACACACACACACACACACACACACACACACACACACACACACACACACACACACACACACACACACACACACACACACACACAAACACACACACACACACACACACACACACACACACACACACACACACACACACACACACACACACACACAGCGCTGGTGCTCTGCCAACAACATACTAAGATCTGAGAATCTCTCTCTCTCTCTCTCTCTCTCTCTCTCTCTCTCTCTCTCTCTCTCTCTCACACACACACACACACACTCTCTCTCTCTCTGAGATGTTCAAAGGTCCGTGTATTAAAGGATACAGATGGTGTGTTAGCACAACATGGCCTACGCTTTTTCCTCTCTCTGCTTGTTTTTCCTCCTCGGATTATGATTTATGTGTCATTACGTATGATTGTGGTTTTGCTGCATGCGTTTGTAAATGATTTTCCTCCATCAGACATGAGAGAGACGGGCTGGTCCCGAACTCAAGCGGTCTCTGACCTTCAGTCTGTAATTACTGGAGTCACACACTCTTTCCATCACGAGTGTGTGTGTGTGTGTGTGTGTGTGTGTGTGTGTGTGTGTGAGAGTGTGTGTGTGAAGAGGACAGAACACTAGTGCTTCACTGCTGCCCCCTGCTGTCCTCCACACACATCACACACACACACACACACACACACACACACACACACACACACACACACACACACACACACACACACACACACACACACACACACACACACACACACACACACACACACACACAGATGATTTTCATCATTATTACATCAGATTGTGTCAGTTACAGTAATCTGGGACAGTTGTTCATGATCCTCCAACACTCCAGACCAACTACTGTCAGTTCAGGCGTAATCACGTCATCACTGCACACTGAGGCAATTGTTTTATATCACATGTTTTTTTTTTAAGTGTTATGTTTAAATATGCAAATGAGGCACTATTTAATTAAATATGCAGTAATTTCCATACATTTCCAGAGCAGAAATCTGAACATTGGATAAAGCAGGTTCAAAATTCTTGTTTGATTTTGTCGACATATTTTTACATATTTTTCTCTTCATCTCCATAATCAGAAAATACTGTCAAACAGACAGAAAATAAAAACTCATTTTCACAATGTTTTTAGGAGTAAAATGTTGCATCAATCAGGCAAACGATATATGAACAAACCTTCAGAATATAGATATGGATAATTTCTGACTCAAACTTTTTTGAAATTTAAAGATTGA
>NC_138737.1:399700-414700 GCF_965113295.1 Leuciscus leuciscus
ATGAATGAACCGAAGAGTTTCCTGTAAACCAGACGTCATTTACATGCCAGTCATGTGTTGGTCTAAACTCTAAACGAAGAGCTCTCGCCTTCCCTTAATTAAAACCATCCAGCCGTGTTGTGCTCGCATTACGGCTCATTGTTCGGTGGAATACACGAGCGTGGGAACGCTCCTGAAGTAGGGAAGCGCAACAGACGCCGATTGACTCGGTCGAAGCGATGGAGAGCGTTTGAAGTGATCAGTGAAAGGCTTTAAAACTCAACGAGGATCTGAACAGGATTTTTTACTGTGCCAACTTTCTAAATCTGCTCTGTTTTCAGATCGCGGCGTCGTACGGAAACGTCATCTGTGTGTTTGAGCCGGTGGAGGTCAGTCCGCAAGGGAAAGCACAGAAAGTGAGTTTCTTCTGGATTAAACATGCTCTGTTTAAGGTGTTCAATGCGGAACAATCTCCTGAAAATAGCTCAGAGAGTTGAGCGTGCCGCTTGCAACACCAAGGTCATGGGTTCGATTCCCAAGGAATTCATGAACCCACAAACTAATGGACACTGGGGGTCAGAAGTAATAAGGAGGGAATTATTATGATTTTTTATGTGTCTGAAAGAGTCTCTTCTGCTCACCAAAGCTGCATTTATTTGACCAAAAATACAGTAAAAATAGTGAATTATTATTATGTAAATCATCTGCTTTCTATGTGAATATATAGTAAAGTGTAATTTATTCCTGTGATCAAAGCAGAATTTTCAGCATCATTACTCCAGTCTTCAGTGTCACATGACCCTTCACAAATCACTCTAATATGATGATTTGATGCTCAAGAAACATTTATGATTATTATCAGTGTTGAAAACAGTTATTAACAGTTTATTTTTCAGGATTCTTTGATGAAAAGAACTGCATTTATTTAAAACAAATCTTTTGTAACATTATTAAAGTCTTTACTGCCACTTTTGATCAATTTTATGTGTACTTGCGTAATAAAAATATTAATTTCTAGATCTTACTGACCCCAATCTTTTGAACAGTAATGAATCACGGTTTCCACAAAAATATGAAATTAGATATTTTACTTTATTATTCATCAAAATAAATGCAGCCTTGGTTTTCTTTCAAAAACATACAAATCTTACTTATTCCAAACGTTTGACGCCCAGTGCACTCCTTGAATGCAGTACATGAAAGCATCTGACAAATGCATGCGTGTTCAGGATGTTAGCATGTGATGTTTGGTGTTGTGTTCAGCAGAAGCTGAATTATCACTGGCAGAAGAGCGGGCAGTTCGTCCTGCAGTCCGTGGCACAGATCCTGACGTGGCACCCGACCGGTACGTGAGATCTCCCTTACTCCAGTGAAGTACAGATACTACTGCTCAAGTATTACTCCATTACTAGTAAAAGTTGTAAAGACCGATTTTTACTGAAGTACTTGTTTTTAAAAGTACTTGAGTATCAAAAGTAAAAAGTAAATGCATTGTTACCGTAGCTCATGCCTCTGAAGCAGTGAATACACTGACCAGTCTGTAGGATCTGTGGAATTAAGAGCTTTTAGAATGTTATAAAACCTATAGAAATTAAACAACTGAATTGACAAAAAACAGACAGCCATAATCATCTAACACTCCTTCCACCCCCACAACAGAAGTACACATCTATGTGTCCATTCATGCACAATGAATCAAGTGGTCTGTAAATTCAGACTGATCAGAAAAAAAGCTACACAACCACAAACAGCAAAACTCTTTATTTATTGATATGACATTGTCCCGACAGTCGATGTACGGCTTAGTGAGCATTATTCATATTGAGAAGCCATGATTTATTAACAACGACATATAGATATATTTAGGAAAATATGGAAGCCTGTATTAATCACTTGGGAATGTGATAACTATATACTGGTTTTATACTGCATTATATCTTTGTAACCCTTAATTTATTTACCTAACTAATGGTATCTTGTTATGGTAGGACTTTTTGTTTCTTTCTCTTTTTTTCTCTATATTTCCCCCCACACCCTCCTGATGTTACCGCTGCGATCTGTGTGGAACACCTTTATTTTATGTATCAGGGATATTAATCTTTAACTCAAGTTCCCTTATTTTTACACATTTGGTATACTGTGCTGTTGTTTATTTTTTGGACCTTTGTTCAGAAAAAACAAGTGTCATATTAGAAAACTAAATAAAGTTTTAAAAAACAACTAACGCTGTTCTCTAACGCTGTTCTCTAACGCTGTTCTCTAACGCTGTTCTCTAACGCGGTTTTCCTCTCTAACGCTGTTCTCTAACGCGGTTCTCTAACGCTTTTCTCTAACGCTGTTCTCTAACGCGGTTCTCCTCTCTAACGCTGTTCTCTAACGCGGTTCTCCTCTCTAACGCTGTTCTCTAACGCTGTTCTCTAACGCTGTTCTCTAACGGTGTTCTCTAACGCGGTTCTCTAACGCGGTTCTCCTCTAACGCTGTTCTCTAACGCGGGTCTCCTCTCTAACGCTGTTCTCTAACGCGGTTCTCTAACGCTTTTCTCTAACGCTGTTCTCTAACGCGGTTCTCCTCTCTACCGCTGTTCTCTCTAACGCACGCTGTTCTCTTCTCTAACGCTGTTCTCTAACGCTGTTCTCTAACGCGGTTCTCCTCTCTAACGCTGTTCTCTAACGCGGTTCTCCTCTCTAACGCTGTTCTCTAACGCTGTTCTCTTCTCTAACGCTGTTCTCTAACGCTGTTCTCTAGCGCTGTTCTCTAACGCGGTTCTCTAACGCTGTTCTCTTCTCTAACGCTGTTCTCTTCTCTAACGCTGTTCTCTAACGCTGTTCTCTAACGCTGTTCTCCTCTCTAACGCTGTTCTCTAACGCTGTTCTCTAACGCGGTTCTCTTCTCTAACGCTGTTCTCTAACACTGTCCTCTCTAACGCTGTTCTCTAACGCTGTTCTCTTCTCTAACGCGGTTCTCTAACTAATGGTATCTTGTTATGGTAGGACTTTTTTTTTCTTTCTCTTTTTTTCTCTATATTTCCCCCCACACCCTCCTGATGTTACCGCTGCGATCTGTGTGGAACACCTTTATTTTATGTATCAGGGATATTAATCTTTAACTCAAGTTCCCTTATTTTTACACATTTGGTATACTGTGCTGTTGTTTATTTTTTGGACCTTTGTTCAGAAAAAACAAGTGTCATATTAGAAAACTAAATAAAGTTTTAAAAAACAACTAACGCTGTTCTCTAACGCTGTTCTCTAACGCTGTTCTCTAACGCTGTTCTCTAACGCTGTTCTCTAACGCGGTTTTCCTCTCTAACGCTGTTCTCTAACGCAGTTCTCTAACGCTTTTCTCTAACGCTGTTCTCTAACGCGGTTCTCCTCTCTAACGCTGTTCTCTAACGCGGTTCTCCTCTCTAACGCTGTTCTCTAACGCTGTTCTCTAACGGTGTTCTCTAACGCGGTTCTCTAACGCGGTTCTCCTCTAACGCTGTTCTCTAACGCGGGTCTCCTCTCTAACGCGGTTCTCTAACGCTGTTCTCTAACGCGGTTCTCCTCTCTACCGCTGTTCTCTCTAACGCACGCTGTTCTCTTCTCTAACGCTGTTCTCTAACGCTGTTCTCTAACGCGGTTCTCCTCTCTAACGCTGTTCTCTAACGCGGTTCTCCTCTCTAACGCTGTTCTCTAACGCTGTTCTCTTCTCTAACGCTGTTCTCTAACGCTGTTCTCTAGCGCTGTTCTCTAACGCTTTTCTCTAACGCTGTTCTCTAACGCGGTTCTCCTCTCTAACGCTGTTCTCTAACGCGGTTCTACTCTCTAACGCGGTTCTCTAACGCTGTTCTCTAACGCGGTTCTCTAACGCTGTTCTCTTCTCTAACGCTGTTCTCTTCTCTAACGCTGTTCTCTAACGCTGTTCTCTAACGCTGTTCTCCTCTCTAACGCTGTTCTCTAACGCTGTTCTCTAACGCGGTTCTCTTCTCTAACGCTGTTCTCTAACACTGTCCTCTCTAACGCTGTTCTCTAACGCTGTTCTCTTCTCTAACGCGGTTCTCTAACGCGGTTCTCTAACGCGGTTCTCTAACGCGGTTCTCTAACGCGGTTCTCTAACGCGGTTCTCTAACGCTGTTCTCTTCTCTAACGCTGTTCTTTAACGCTGTTCTCTAACACTGTTCTCTAACACTGTCCTCCTCTCTAACGCTGTTCTCTAACGCTGTTCTCTAACACTGTCCTCCTCTCTAACGCTGTTCTCTTCTCTAACGCTGTCCTCCTCTCTAACGCGGTTCTCTAACGCGGTTCTCTAACGCTGTTCTCTAACGCTGTCCTCCTCTCTAACGCTGTCCTCCTCTCTAACGCTGTTCTCTAACACTGTCCTCCTCTAACGCTGTTCTCTTCTCTAACGCTGTTCTCTAACGCTGTTCTCTAACGCTGTCCTCCTCTCTAACGCTGTTCTCTTCTCTAACGCTGTTCTCTTCTCTAACGCTGTTCTCTAACACTGTCCTCCTCTAACGGTGTTCTCTTCTCTAACGCTGTTCTCTTCTCTAACGCTGTTCTCTAACGCTGTTCTCTAACGCTGTCCTCCTCTCTAACGCTGTTCTCTTCTCTAACGCTGTTTTCTAACACTGTCCTCCTCTCTAACGCTGTTCTCTTCTCTAACGCTGTTCTCTAACGCGGTTCTCCTCTCTAACGCGGTTCTCCTCTCTAACGCTGTTCTCTAACGCTGTTCTCTTCTCTAACGCTGTTCTCTAACGCTGTTCTCTAACGCTGTTCTCTAGCGCTGTTCTCTAACGCTTTTCTCTAACGCTGTTCTCTAACGCGGTTCTCCTCTCTAACGCTGTTCTCTAACGCGGTTCTCTAACGCGGTTCTCTAACGCTGTTCTCTTCTCTAACGCTGTTCTCTAACGCTGTTCTCTAACGCTGTTCTCTTCTCTAACGCTGTTCTCTAATGCTGTTCTCTAATGCTGTTCTCTAATGCTGTTCTCTAACGCTGTTCTCCTCTCTAACGCTGTTCTCCTCTCTAACGCTGTTCTCTAACGCTGTTCTCTTCTCTAACGCTGTTCTCTTCTCTAACGCTGTTCTCTTCTCTAACGCTGTTCTCTAACACTGTCCTCCTCTCTAACGCTGTTCTCTAACGCTGTTCTCTTCTCTAACGCTGTTCTCTTCTCTAACGCGGTTCTCTAACGCTGTTCTCTTCTCTAACGCGGTTCTCTAACGCTGTTCTCTAACGCTGTTCTCTAACGCTGTTCTCTTCTCTAACGCTGTTCTCTAACACTGTCCTCTCTAACGCTGTTCTCTTCTCTAACGCTGTTCTCTAACGCTGTTCTCTAACGCTGTTCTCTTCTCTAACGCTGTTCTCTAACGCTGTTCTCTAACACTGTCCTCCTCTCTAATGCTGTTCTCTTCTCTAACGCTGTTCTCTAACACTGTCCTCCTCTCTAACGCTGTTCTCTAACACTGTCCTCCTCTCTAACGCTGTTCTCTTCTCTAACGCTGTTCTCTAACACTGTCCTCCTCTCTAACGCTGTTCTCTTCTCTAACGCTGTTCTCTAACGCTGTTCTCTAACACTGTCCTCCTCTCTAATGCTGTTCTCTAATGCTGTTCTCTAACGCTGTTCTCTAACGCTGTTCTCTAACGCTGTTCTCTAACGCTGTTCTCTTCTCTAACGCTGTTCTCTAACACTGTCCTCTCTAACGCTGTTCTCTTCTCTAACGCTGTTCTCTAACGCTGTTCTCTAACGCTGTTCTCTAACGCTGTTCTCTTCTCTAACGCTGTTCTCTAACGCTGTTCTCTAACACTGTCCTCCTCTCTAACGCTGTTCTCTTCTCTAACGCTGTTCTCTAACACTGTCCTCCTCTCTAACGCTGTTCTCTAACACTGTCCTCCTCTCTAACGCTGTTCTCTTCTCTAACGCTGTTCTCTAACACTGTCCTCCTCTCTAACGCTGTTCTCTAACACTGTCCTCCTCTCTAACGCTGTTCTCTTCTCTAACGCTGTTCTCTAACACTGTCCTCCTCTCTAACGCAGTTCTCTTCTCTAACGCTGTTCTCTGACGCTGTTCTCTAACACTGTCCTCCTCTCTAACGCTGTTCTCTAACGCTGTTCTCTAACGCTGTTCTCTTCTCTAACGCTGTTCTCTAACACTGTCCTCTCTAACGCTGTTCTCTTCTCTAACGCTGTTCTCTAACGCTGTTCTCTAACGCTGTTCTCTAACGCTGTTCTCTAACGCTGTTCTCTAACGCTGTTCTCTAACACTGTCCTCCTCTCTAACGCTGTTCTCTTCTCTAACGCTGTTCTCTAACACTGTCCTCCTCTCTAACGCTGTTCTCTAACACTGTCCTCCTCTCTAACGCTGTTCTCTTCTCTAACGCTGTTCTCTAACACTGTCCTCCTCTCTAACGCTGTTCTCTTCTCTAACGCTGTTCTCTAACGCTGTTCTCTAACACTGTCCTCCTCTCTAACGCTGTTCTCTTCTCTAACGCTGTTCTCTAACACTGTCCTCTCTAACGCTGTTCTCTAACGCTGTTCTCTAACGCGGTTCTCTAACGCGGTTCTCTAACGCGGTTCTCTAACGCGGTTCTCTAACGCGGTTCTCTAACGCTGTTCTCTAACGCTGTCCTCCTCTCTAACGCTGTCCTCTTCTCTAACGCTGTTCTCTAACACTGTCCTCTAACGCTGTTCTCTTCTCTAACGCTGTTCTGTTCTCTTCTCTAACGCTGTTCTCTTCTCTAACGCTGTTCTCTAACGCTGTTCTCTAACGCTGTTCTCTTCTCTAACGCTGTTCTCTTCTCTAACGCTGTTCTCTTCTCTAACGCTGTTCTCTAACGCTGTTCTCTAGTCAAGTCAAGTCAAGTCAATTTATTTATAGAGCACAACATAAAAACAACGTTTGTTGATCCACAGTGCTTTACAGATGGTCAAAAGGTTAAAAAAGATATTTTGATATTTAAAAAAACAAACAAACAAACAAACAAAAAAACAAACAAAAAAAAACAACACACAGCATCACTCAAATGCAAGAGTATAAAAATGAGTCTTTAAGCTAGATTTAAAAACGTTGAGCGAAGGAGAGGCCCTGATATTAAAGGGTAAGCTATTCCAAAGTTTAGGGGCAGCAACCGCGAAAGCTCTGTCACCTTTGGATTTGCAACGTGAACGAGGGACAGATAAAAGAAGCTGGTTACAAGATCTTAATGACCTAGAAGTTGTATATGGCTGGATAAGGTCACAGATATAATCCGGGGCTGATTTTTGCAGTGCCTTATATACAAAAAGAAGGACCTTAAAATCAACTCTGAATTGAATAGGGAGCCAGTGCAATGAAGCAAGGACAGGAGTAATATGCTCCCGCTTTTTTGTTCCTGTCAGCAATCTGGCTGCCGCGTTTTGAACCATCTGAAGCCGAGATAGAGTGCTTTGAGGAAGGCCGACATACAGAGAATTACAATAGTCCAGTCTAGAAGAGATTAGTGCGTGGATGACAATTTCAAGATCCTTTTGAGAAAGAAAATGTTTTACCTTCGCAACAGATCTGAGGTGGAAGAAGCTACTCTTTACAACCATGTTTACCTGCTTATCGAATTGTAGTAAATGATCAAAGTGGACCCCTAGATTTTCTCTAACGCTGTCCTCCTCTCTAACGCTGTTCTCTTCTCTAACGCTGTTCTCTTCTCTAACGCTGTTCTCTAACGCTGTTCTCTTCTCTAACGCTGTTCTCTTCTCTAACGCTGTTCTCTAACGCTGTTCTCTAACGCTGTTCTCTTCTCTAACGCTGTTCTCTTCTCTAACGCTGTTCTCTAACGCTGTTCTCTAACGCTGTTCTCTAACGCTGTCCTCCTCTCTAACGGTGTTCTCTTCTCTAACGGTGTTCTCTTCTCTAACGCTGTTCTCTTCTCTAACGCTGTTCTCTAACGCTGTTCTCTAACGCTGTTCTCTTCTCTAACGCTGTTCTCTTCTCTAACGCTGTTCTCTAACGCTGTCCTCCTCTCTAACGGTGTTCTCTTCTCTAACGGTGTTCTCTTCTCTAACACTGTTCTCTTCTCTAACGCTGTCCTCCTCTCTAACGCTGTTCTCTTCTCTAACACTTGTTCTCTTCTCTAACGCTGTTCTCTTCTCTAACACTGTTCTCTTCTCTAACGCTGTTCTCTTCTCTAACGCTGTTCTCTAACGCTGTCCTCCTCTCTAACGCTGTTCTCTTCTCTAACGCTGTTCTCTAACACTGTCCTCCTCTCTAACGCTGTTCTCTTCTCTAACGCTGTTCTCTTCTCTAACGCTGTCCTCCTCTCTAACGCTGTTCTCTTCTCTAACGCTGTTCTCTAACACTGTCCTCCTCTAACGCTGTTCTCTTCTCTAACGCTGTTCTCTTCTCTAACGCTGTTCTCTAACGCTGTCCTCCTCTCTAACGCTGTTCTCTTCTCTAACGCTGTTCTCTTCTCTAACGCTGTTCTCTAACACTGTCCTCCTCTAACGCTGTTCTCTTCTCTAACGCTGTTCTCTAACGCTGTTCTCTAACGCTGTTCTCTAACGCTGTTCTCTAACGCTGTTCTCTAACGCTGTCCTCCTCTCTAACGCTGTTCTCTTCTCTAACGCTGTTCTCTAACACTGTCCTCCTCTCTAACGCTGTTCTCTTCTCTAACGCTGTTCTTTAACGCTGTTCTCTAACGCGGTTCTCCTCTCTAACGCGGTTCTCCTCTCTAACGCGGTTCTCCTCTCTAACGCTGTTCTCTAACGCTGTTCTCTTCTCTAACGCTGTTCTCTAACGCTGTTCTCTAGCGCTGTTCTCTAACGCTTTTCTCTAACGCTTTTCTCTAACACTGTTCTCTAACGCGGTTCTCCTCTCTAACGCTGTTCTCTAACGCGGTTCTCCTCTCTAACGCTGTTCTCTAACGCTGTTCTCTAACGCTGTTCTCTAACGCTGTTCTCTAACGTGGTTCTCTAACGCTGTTCTCTAACGCTGTTCTCTTCTCTAACGCTGTTCTCTAACGCTGTTCTCTAACGCTGTTCTCTTCTCTAACGCTGTTCTCTAACGCTGTTCTCTAACGCTGTTCTCTCTAACGCTGTTCTCCTCTCTAACGCTGTTCTCTAACGCTGTTCTCTTCTCTAACGCTGTTCTCTAACACTGTCCTCCTCTCTAACGCTGTTCTCTAACGCTGTTCTCTTCTCTAACGCTGTTCTCTTCTCTAACGCTGTTCTCTTCTCTAACGCGGTTCTCTAACGCGGTTCTCTAACGCGGTTCTCTAACGCTGTTCTCTTCTCTAACGCTGTTCTCTAACGCTGTCCTCTCTAACGCTGTTCTCTTCTCTAATGCTGTTCTCTAACGCTGTTCTCTAACGCTGTTCTCTTCTCTAACGCTGTTCTCTAACGCTGTTCTCTAACACTGTCCTCCTCTCTAACGCTGTTCTCTTCTCTAACGCTGTTCTCTAACACTGTCCTCCTCTCTAACGCTGTTCTCTAACACTGTCCTCCTCTCTAACGCTGTTCTCTTCTCTAACGCTGTTCTCTAACACTGTCCTCCTCTCTAACGCTGTTCTCTTCTCTAACGCTGTTCTCTAACGCTGTTCTCTAACACTGTCCTCCTCTCTAACGCTGTTCTCTTCTCTAACGCTGTTCTCTAACACTGTCCTCCTCTCTAACGCTGTTCTCTAACGCTGTTCTCTTCTCTAACGCGGTTCTCTACTCTAACGCGGTTCTCTAACGCGGTTCTCTAACGCGGTTCTCTAACGCGGTTCTCTAACGCGGTTCTCTAACGCGGTTCTCTAACGCTGTCCTCTTCTCTATCGCTGTTCTCTAACACTGTCCTCCTCTAACGCTGTTCTCTTCTCTAACGCTGTTCTGTTCTCTTCTCTAACGCTGTTCTCTTCTCTAACGCTGTTCTCTAACGCTGTTCTCTAACGCTGTTCTCTTCTCTAACGCTGTTCTCTAACACTGTCCTCCTCTCTAACGGTGTTCTCTTCTCTAACGCTGTTC
Organism: Leuciscus leuciscus; assembly: GCF_965113295.1. Classification (NCBI taxonomy): domain Eukaryota; kingdom Metazoa; phylum Chordata; class Actinopteri; order Cypriniformes; family Leuciscidae; genus Leuciscus; species Leuciscus leuciscus. The sequence continues at coordinate 409,632 of NC_138737.1, forward strand.
TCTTCTCTAACGCTGTTCTCTAACGCTGTTCTCTAACGCTGTCCTCCTCTCTAACGCTGTTCTCCTCTCTAACGCTGTTCTCTTCTCTAACACTGTTCTCTTCTCTAACGCTGTTCTCTTCTCTAACGCTGTTCTCTTCTCTAACGCTGTTCTCTTCTCTAACGCTGTCCTCTAACGCTGTCCTCCTCTCTAACGCTGTTCTCTTCTCTAACGCTGTTCTCTAACACTGTCCTCCTCTCTAACGCTGTTCTCTTCTCTAACGCTGTTCTCTAACACTGTCCTCCTCTCTAACGCTGTTCTCTTCTCTAACGCGGTTCTCTAACGCTGTTCTCTAACGCTGTTCTCTAACGCTGTTCTCTTACGCTGTTCTCTAACGCTGTTCTCTAACGCGGTTCTCCTCAGGTACGTGTCTCCTGACGGGCTCGGCGTGTCTTCAACTGTGGTGTAACGTGTGTCTCAGTGCAGATCCTGAAGATGAGGCCGTGGGTCCTCAGCGCTCCTGGAGAAGCATATGGCAATGCAAGTCAGTGTTCGTCCTTCACGTTACTCTGAGTTTCTCTGAATACACTCGAACCGCTCCAGTAAAATCTCTCTGGATGTTACAGGTCCGCCGCTTCGACTCACTTCATCAAGTTTTCCCCTGACGGAGAGTTTTTTGCGACCGCAGGACAGGTTTGTGCTTGTACATGTGTGATACGTGCACTTAATGTCTTGGGATTTTGTCAATAACTATTATTAGACAATATGGTAACACTTTACAATAAGGTTTCCTTAGTTTACATTAGTTATCATGAAATAAGAATGAACTGCACTTCTACAGCATTTATTAATCTTAGTTGATGTTAGTTTCTACATTAACTAATTCATTATTAAAATCAAAAGTTGTATTTGTTAACATTAGTTAATGTCCCAATGAGTTTCATATATTTGTTCAGAAGTGCTCATTGCTCAGAGATGAACAACAGTTTCACTAGCTGTGTTTCCATTACAGATTTGTGCAAAACTTTTGCGATATTTTCTTAATGTCAATAAAAAACTATTGCAAATGACAGCGTTTCCATTAACCGATGTTATGTGACTAAAACGTAATTTTTTTTCTCTGGTGGAAAACTCATAAGTCATTCCAAAAATGATGGCAGCGGATGTTGGTAGGTTTACGTTTCCATTGGGCCTGTTTTCAGTTCGCAATTTCAATTTGCGCAATGTGAAGGGTAACGGAAACACGGCTACTGTGAACGCTTTTCGTTGGGGGAAAAGTGTGTACTTTATTCCAAATCTGAGTGTGTTGTTGCAGGACGACTGTTTGGTGAAGGTGTGGTACAGCACCAGCAAATGGCAGGCGGACGTCACCAAACTCTTCACCCCGCTCGACCTGCGCTCTGAGATCAACTTCTCCTTCATTTACCTGGCTCACCCTCGCTCCGTCACCGGCTTCTCCTGGAGGAAGACCAGCAAACACATGCCCAGGTGAGTCCAGTCTCGAAGTCTCGGCCCTCAGACGCCTTACGCCGTGTCCTAACCAGACGCGATGCGATAAGATTCCAGCGACAAGCAATTTTCCTGTCCACACCAGAAGCGAAGCGACTACACACTGCAAAAAATGCTTTTCTTACTTAGTATTTTTATCTTGTTTCCAGTCCAAATATCTTCAAAATTCTTAAATCAAGTTGCATTTACTGTCTTGTTTTCTGGGGCAAATAAATCAAAATTAAGTGAGCTAATATAACAATGCAACAATCGTACGTACGAAATTCCCAGGAAGACTTGAACGCACCAATAGAAAGCGTTTCTAAAATAGAATCGTCATGTGTTGTGGCAAATTCAAAGTCTTTCTGGCCATCTAAACTTACCATTTCCAGACTTCATGTCTTATGCCTTTTTCTTATCGTTAGGTACCCAGTGGGCATCCTCATCCTCATCCCCATCTCTATCTCTATCTCTTCTTTTCTGCCCCTCCACATCTCTCTCATCTCTCTCGGGGCCTTCTTTCTATTGGTGGAAAATTTCAAACATCTTATATAACAACCACCTGCGTCCCTCCTTCAGGTTTCCGGGTCCCTTTCACCCCTCTGACCTCTCTGACCTCTTTTTCTGTCTGGTACATCAGCTTATAAACTTAATACATGAGACAAAGAAAATCGCGTCTGGTTAGGACAAAAACTCTGATTAACATGGAAAAGATGCCTTTTATCGTGCGTCGCGTCTCATTAGGACACGGTTTGACGCTCTCGCTGTGTGTGTGTGTGTTCCTCCAGAGGAGTGGTGTGTAACGTGCTGCTGACCTGCTGCAAGGACAGTGTGTGTCGACTGTGGGCCGAAACGCTTCTGCCCAGCGACTGCCTGCTGTCCGGACTCAGACACAACGACAAGACAAACAACATGAAGAAGTCCTCCAGCAACACCCTGAACCAGAGCCCGATGGAGGTGAGCGAGCAGAAGGCTGTGTGTCCACTAGTGGTGCAGCGCAAAACTCACGGTTCGGATCATTTACGGTTTTTGAGCCACGAATCGGATCATTTTTTCGGATCAGCAAAATCCTTTGCTGTTCATTTATTACTTAAAGCTCACTTGAAGTTCTTTGATATCACATCAAAAACTACTAACCCTAACTGATAAAGTTCAAAGATTATTAAAAACAAGTGAACAGTCAGTAATAAAATAAGAACAAATTCACAAATTACACACAGAGATGAACACTAAATAACAAAGTTAAGGTCTAACAGCAGTGTTCAGATACAGAGATTAATAATTAAGCCTAAATGTAAAATAACACTTATTGTTCCCTGTAGAAATTAAATATAGTTTAATCTTTGTTAAAGCTGTATTCATTTATTAACATTAATGACAGACGACAGCACATGTTAGTCACATGCACCCCCACACTGATGATCTGCGGCTCCTCTGTTCACAGCTGAACCTGAAGCGCTCGTGGAGAGAGGAGGTGAGGAGTTTATCTCAGCTCTCGTACACCGGTCCTCTTCCACAGCAGCAGAACAAACACTACTCACACCGCGCCAACATCACGCACGCCAACGCCCTGTGCCACTTCCACATCGCTGCCAGCATTAACCCCGCCACAGGTAACGTGACCTTTACTGATGCTCTCTGAAACTCACATGACTGGAGACTGTACAGAGATGATGCTGAACTCACACTCAGTTGGCCTGATTCATCAGGTGTATATAATAGTAAATGGTTTACTAAACATGAGTTGATGAAAAGCTGTACACTCCCAGTCATAAGTTTTGGATCGGTCAGATTTTTAATGTTTTTAAAAGAGTCTCTTCTGCTCACCTAGGCTGCGTTTATGTAATTAAAAATACACAAAATACAGTAATATTGTGAAATATTATTATAATGTAAATCCGCTGTTCTCTATGTAACATCGATAATAATCATAAATGTTTCTTGAGCATCAAATCATCATATTAGAGTGATTTGTGAAGGATCATGTGACACTGAAGACTGGCGTAATGATGCTGAAAATTCTGCTTTGATCACAGGAATAAATTACATTTGAAAATATATTAAAATAGAAAAGAGTCATTTTAAATTGTAGTAATTTTTAAAAAATATTACTGTTTTTTTTATGATTTTTAAACAAATAAATGCAGCCTTAGTGAGCAGAAGAGACTTCTTTTAAAAACATTAAAAATCATACAGATCCCAAACTTTTATGCTGTCGCTCTTGACTCTCATCTCTTTCAAACCTGTTGTCAAAACACCTGCGAGACTCACAGGCCTGTGTGTGTGTGTGTGTGTGTGTGTGTGTGTGTGTGTGTGTGTGTGTGTGTGTGTGTGTGTGTGTGTGTGTGTGTGTGTGTGTGTGTGTGTGTGTGTGTGTGTGTGTGTGTGTGTGTGTGTGTGTGTGTGTGTGTGTGTGTGTGTGTGTGTGTGTGTGTGTGTGTGTGTGTGTGCAGACATCCCTCTGCTGCCCTCCATCTCCTCCATGAACGGCTCGGATGAGGAGGAACCGGGCGGCTCGTTCACCGTCCACTGGCTCAACAACAAAGAGCTGCACCTGACGCTGAGCATGGAGGTGTTTCTGCAGCAGCTCAGGAGCCGAGACGAGCAGAACGGACCCGCAGAGGCTCATGGTACTGTCACATCAGTGCGTTCGGTACTGTCACATCAGTGCGTTCGGTACTGTCACATCAGTGCGTTAGAGACTGATTCACCATATTAACATGTGAGAGTGGCAAAACACTGGGGAAGATGAGGGAGAACAGGGTCATGCCATCCGTCCAGCGCATTTAACTGTAGAAATTAAATATAGTTTCATCTTTGTTAAAGCTGTATTTTGTTGTTTTATTAACATTAATGACAGACAACAGCAGGAATATTACTCTGCTGCCACTTTAAGACCGAATAAACTGACAAACATCCGGTTTCTTTCTCAACTGTTCACTGATGACAGAACCGAGAGAATACTTACAGCTTTCCTGTAGCTCAGTGGTAAGAGCATTGCGTTAACAACGCAAGGTTGTGGGTTCGATCCCAGGGGATTGCACATGCCTATGTATAAATGTATAGGATAATGCAATGTAAGTCGCTTTGGATAAAAGCGTCTGCCAAATGCATAAATGTAAATGTACTTGATGAGACGGGGATTTAGACATGTGTGTATGTGTGTGTGTTCAAGGGCAAGGAAACGCGAAAGAGGAATCAGTTCGGTGTTCGATCCTCTCTCTCTCTCTCTCTCTCTCTCCGTACGCATCACAGATCTACTGTTTCACACCTGGTGTTTACATTGGAAAACTATGGAAATTGTAGCGCATTGGATCTAAAAAAGGCGTTCTGTGTGATGTGTGTGTTATGAAATGAGTCGCACTGGGATATGAGATTTAGGTCACACTAGAGCTCTAGATGTTCATAACGGATATTGCGTGGGTTAAAAAGCTGTTGTTGTGTGACATTTGTACACTAATAAGCCTGTGAGGATTCGCATGCATCAAAAAGGCTTTTCTTACTCAGTATTTTTGTCTTGTTTCCAGTCCAAATATCTACAAATTCTTAAATCAAGATGCATTTACTAAAGTAGTAAAATGCCATAAGATATTATTTCTTGT
>NC_138737.1:419700-462200 GCF_965113295.1 Leuciscus leuciscus
GCGCAATGATGTAGAAATAGCGCAATGATGTAGAAATAGCGTAATGATGTAGAAATAGCGCAATGGTGTAGAAATAGCGTAGAAATAGCGCAATGACGTAGAAATAGCGTAATTATGTAGAAATAGCATAGAAATAGCGCAATGATGTAGAAATAGCGTAGAAATAGCGTAATGATGTAGAAATAGCGTAGAAATAGCGTAATTATGTAGAAATAGCATAGAAATAGCGCAATGACGTAGAAATAGCGCAATGACGTAGAAATAGCGCAATGATGTAGAAATAGCGCAATGGTGTAGAAATAGCGTAGAAATAGCGCAATGACGTAGAAATAGCATAATTATGTAGAAATAGCATAGAAATAGCGCAATGATGTAGAAATAGCGTAGAAATAGCGTAATGATGTAGAAATAGCGTAGAAATAGCGCAATGATGTAGAAATAGCGTAATGACGTAGAAATATATTCCGATTTGAAGCTTGTGACATATAAACACACACATCAACCCGATCACATGTTTAGCGTTCATGTAAACACTACGTTCAGATTCATCAATAGGAATGAATTCCGTCCGATTGAAACAGAAGTTGTGCATGTAAACGTAAGCCAGTGTTGGTTGTGTTTCTGTGTGGTAAACGCTTGTGTTCGTCTCAGTTCCCAGCCAGACGCTGTTCTCCGCTCGCTTCTTCCTGGTGGTGGTGGAGATTTCGGAGAACGCCAGATCACTCCTGCACATGTGGCATCTACAGTTAGACGCCGTTCCCGTCATTATGGGTTCGTAATGGATTTTATTAAGAAAAGGGTTTAGAATATAATGTGACATGCTTCCTAGTGATCTTGATTCTCAATAGTCAAGTCATTCTCAGTAGCTATGTTCAGTATCAGTAGCTACCTACATATCTATAGACTAAACACGTGATACGCATGTGCACACCGTCAGCTTTTCACAGATTCACGTTTTTGAAGTTTACACGGAGATGATCACGCTTTTCTTAATTTTTCAAAACTTGCACCTTGAATCCTGTTTCAGAGTGTGTGTTCTCGAGCTCCAAACACTGTTGTGTGAGAATGAACGTCCAGAACACATTAAAAGTTTCTGTTTCCTGTGAGAACGGTGTGTGTTAGCGGCCCCTAAGTTAATAACTAATGATCTTTGCAACGGAAGTGAATCAATCAAAACTAACTTTATCTGGACAATAACTTTATTCTAGATCTGCTGTAAAGCCTAAACAATCTCTGTTACTGTAATCTCCTGTTATCACTGTAAAGCTGCTTTGAAACAAAATCTATATTGTTAAAGCGCTGTATAAATGGAGACGTGACTTGACATGTTTGATGAAATAAAGCCTATATAACAGCATGATCACTACTTTAACATTATGTCAGCTATAAGGGAAAGACATTTTGATGAAAGGTTATGCTCTCAATCATTATATTTGACTCTTTCTGTCGATTAAACAGATTTGTGTCCGTTCTTTCAGAGCAAACTCAAACTCCTGCAGAAAGAGAGACTGCGTCTCCATCACCCACAAACTCCTCACAGTTTAACTTTAAGACGGCCGGCTCACCGCATGTCCAGAGATCGAAACTCAGCACATCCAACCTCCAGAGCGCCTGTCGCCTCGCGCTGACCAGCACCAAAGTCTTCAGCCAGGAGCTCGACGTGCCACCGGGTGTTGAGGTCATACGAGTAACTCCTGCTGCAGGTGAAGGCAGAACATCTGTGTTATCGTTGTGCAGCCTTAATTTATGGCTTATTAATATAAACATGCGATTAGTCGACTAATCAGCTTAAATGCACGACTACTAGTCGACTAGAAAACTCTTTAGTCGAGGGCAGCCCTAATGTTTATTTTCTTTATTTCCTTTCTTTTTGTATAACTTTTCAGAACAAACAGTCAACACAGCTTCTATGTTTATATTCTGACAGATTATCTGAAAAACATTTGCCTTGCAGGACATTTGAGCTCTTCATCTCTGCAGCCGGCTGGACGGGCTCCGTATCTGCTGGCCACGTCTTGCTCTGACGGATCGGTCCGGTTCTGGAGGTGTAGCGCCGTCTCTGACCCCGATAGCTCTGGAGAACCCGCGTACATCTGGGAGGAGTGGCCTTTGTTAGTGGAGGACGGCGTGGCTAGCACTAGCGCTCTCAGCGTGAGCGGTCAGATAATGGGTCTCAGTTGCTGCCACACCAGCAGAGTCGCCGTAGCGCACCAGAACAACGGATCCGGTTCTGGCGAGCCACTCATGAACGTGAGCGTATTCCAGTGCGACTCCACCGGCGGCTCCCAGTGGATGCTGGAACAGATCCTGAAAGTCAGCGGATCTTACAGCCCGAGTAGTAATGACTGCGATAAAAGCCTGATGGTACTGAGGGATGGCTTGTTAAATAATGATTGCTTAGTTGTCTGTGGTAAGAGGCAGGTCCACTTAGACTGGGTTTCCAGAGAAGACGGTTCTCATATATTAACCGTTGGTCTGGGATCCAAGCTTTACATGTACGGGTTGCTTTCGGGAAAACCTCCAGATTTGGGACTGTCCGATAGCAGCAGGGAGCACCACTATTCTCGTCTGGTTCTTCTAAGAGTGGTGGATCTAGTGTCGTCCGTTGAGGGTTCGCTACCCATTCCTGTCTCTCTGTCTTGGGTGCGAGATGGGATCTTAGTAGTCGGGATGGACTGTGAGATGCACGTCTATTCCCAATGGCAGCCGGCGCTCACCAATGGAGAGAACAGCATCGGTACCGGCAGCGTGACGTCTCTGAAACAGGAGGGACTTAGTCCGAATCCTTCTAAAAAGGCTCTCTCCAGGTCCATGACTAGTTTGGCTCAGAAACTCAGTGGAAAGAGAACCGTGTACGACCTCCCAGCTGAGATGGAGGATTCTGGGTTGTTCGAGGCCGCACACCACCTTTTTCCCACTTTGCCCCAGTATCATCCCGTGCAGCTGCTGGAGCTCATGGACCTCGGAAAGATGCGACGGGCCAAAGCCATCCTTTCCCATCTTGTAAAGTGCATCGCCGGAGAGATCGTGTCTCTGAAGGACACCACTGTCAACCAGGAGCGCCGTCTGCGCTCACTCACGATTAGCGCTAGCGGAAGCACCACCAGAGACCCTAAGATGTTCAGCAAGGGCGAGAGCTCGGACTACACCGAGATCGACTCTATCCCGCCCCTGCCGTTGTATGCGCTGTTAGCCGCCGATGATGAAACGGCCCCCGGTGCCAAAGAAAGAACGGACAGTGTGAGCGCTCACGGCGCCAGTACATCCAGCCAAAGTGTCGCTTACGATGAGCTCTTCTCAAGCCCCGGCGTCAGTACGGATGACTTGGACCCATTTGATGCAGATGAGGAAGATGCTAACGCTAAAGTTATTGATCTGTCGAAGTACAGCCCCACGTTTTTCGGCTCCGAGCACGCACAGGTGCTGTCCGGACACCTGCTTCACTCCAGTTTGCCGGGCCTGACCCGGATGGAGCAGATGTCTCTGATGGCCTTGGCAGACACCATCGCCTCCACCAGCACCGACATTGGAGAAAGTCAAGGAAAAGGCAAAGGTCATTATCTTTTATTGATGATTGCAGTTGTTCATTTGTATAAATGTGTTAGATGTGATAAGTTTGATGTAATTTTTTTCAGGTGGAGAGACACTGGATGAATGCGGACTGAAGTTCCTGCTGGCCGTTCGCCTGCACACCTTCCTCCTGACGTCCCTGCCCCCGGCTCATCGAGCTCAGCTTTCCTGTCAAGGTATGCTTACAAGGTTTTCGATGGTGGTTCTTCATCGTTGTCCCAGAGTATGTCGGGGAGAATGTCGGGGGAGTATTGTGGGAGGAGGATGCTGGGCGAGAATTATGGGAGGAGGATGTCTGGCGAGGATGTCGGCGAGGATTGTGGGAGGAGTATGTCGGGTGAGATTTGTGGGAGGAGTATGTCGGGCGAGTATGTCGGGCGAGTATTGTGGGAGGAGTATGTCGGGCGGGTATTGTGGGAGGAGTATGTCAGGCGAGTATGTCGGGGGAGTATTGTGGGAGGAGGATGCCAGGCGAGTATTGTGGGAGGAGTATGTCAGGCGAGTATTTTGGGAGGAGTATGTCGGGCGAGTACTGTGGGAGGAGTATGTCGGGCGAGTATTGTGGGAGGAGTGTGTCAGGCGAGTATTGTGGGAGGAGTATGTCAGGTGAGTGTGTCAGGCGAGTATTGTGGGAGGAGTATGCCAGGCGAGTATTGTGGGAGGAGTATGTCAGGCGAGTATTGCGGGAGGAGTATGTCAGGCAAGTATGTCGGGGGAATATTGTGGGAGGAGTATGTCAGGCGAGTATGTCGGGGGAGTATTGTGGGAGGAGGATGTCGGGCGAGTATGTCGGGGAGGAGCATGTCAGGGGAGGATTGTGGGAGGAGTATGTCAGGCGAGTATGCCGTGCGAGTATTGTGGGAGGAGGATGTCGGGGTAGTATGTTGGGTGAGTATTGTGGGAGGAGTTTGTAAGGCGAGTATATTGGAGGAGTATTGTGGTAGGAGTATGTCAGGCGAGTATTTCGGGGGAGTATTGTGGGAGGAGTATGTTGGGCGAGTATTGTGGGTGGAGAATGTCAGGCGAGTATGTCGGGGGAGTATTGTGGGAGGAGTATGTCGGGCGAGTCTGTCGGGGCAGTATTTTGGGAGAAGTATGTTGGACGAGTATTGTGGGATGAGGATGTCGGGGGAGTATTGTGGGGCGAGTATGTCGGGGGAGTATTGTGGGAGGAGGATGTCGGGGGAGTGTTGTGGGAGGAGTATGTCAGCCGAGTATGTCGGGGGAGTATTGTGGGAGGAGTATGTTGGGGGAGTATTGTGGGAGGAGCAACACCAAGGTCAACTATGCTGCAACACGAAGGTCATGGGTTTGATCGCCATGGGCTGCATGAACTGATAAAATGTATACCTTGAATGCACAAGGTAAAAATCTTTAGATAAAAGCCTCTGCTAAATGCATGAATCTAAATGCAAATCTCAGTCGGTCTTCCACAGCTGAGATATGTTGTGTGGTCTGAAAAGCCTTTGAGCTCCGTAACTCAATAACTGCTGCTGGTCTGCAGGATTGTCCACCTGCCACTATGCCTGGGCGTTCCACTCTGAGGCTGAAGAGGAGCTGCTCAACATGCTCCCGGCACTGCAGAAAGCAGATCCCACCTGGCAGGAGCTGAGGGCCATGGGCGTGGGCTGGTGGCTGCGCAGCACCAATAAACTTCGCAGATGCATTGAGAAGGTCTGTTGAAACTGATTCCATTTTTATGCATATTAAGTAATGAGTAGAATTTGCCAGAATTGGTACATGTGGGAAACTTGAGTAAATAAAACGTTTATGTTTGCATTCTGTTTTAATGTGTTGGAGATGCATGCATTCTGTCTGTGTGATTATTTATTTTCTCCAGTAAATGTATCTTGATTTAAGAATGTTTAGATATTTGGACTGCAGAAATTTTTGTAGTGTAAAGAGTTATTGAAGGTTGGAAAATTCCGGATGGCAAACTAGGGGTCGTTTTATCAAACTTTAAGCTAATAACTGGGATAGCATGACCTAAACTCAAGCATCTAATATCCCTAAATTCATTACCTCTCCTACACAGATTGTCCAATCTGCTTATTTAATTGTTTTTCTGTGTGCTTGTGCATCAGATGCACATCTTAAGCCACTATATTCGACATATCTGTTTTTCAGAACCTTGAGTTTCATTGAAATCACTAAACTTTACTAGACTTTTGTCATGCAAGACGTCAATGTCATTTGAAAACATAGACTAATCCGAAAGGGGGTGAGCGTATTGAATGTTTGTTTGAATGCTGATCATACTTTTACAGCTTTACTTGTGCTTCTGAAACCCAAACATGTTTAATAATGTGTGATCCTCTCTCTCCTACCAGGTTGCAAAAGCTGCTTATCAGAGAAACAACGACCCGTTAGACGCAGCCTTGTTTTATCTGGCCATGAAGAAGAAAGCAGTGGTTTGGGGACTGTACAGGTAACTTACACACATGTTGAAGTGTCATTCCCCCGTCAGCAAGGTTTCAGTTCACTGAGAGCTTCTGTGTGTTGAAGGTCTCACCAGAACTCAAAGATGACCACGTTCTTCAGCAATAACTTCAGCGAAGATCGCTGGAGGAAAGCGGCCCTGAAGAACGCTTTCTCTCTGCTCGGAAAACAACGCTTCCAACATTCTGCGGCTTTCTTTCTGCTGGCTGGATCCCTGAAAGATGCTGTTGAGGTTAGCAGTAGATCATCTCTCTCACGTAAACTGTCTGCCTCTGAGTGTACTTTCATAATCGTGATACTGTGACGTTCTCATAAGATCTGTTGGTTTTCCACACATGATCAGGTTTGTATAGAGAAGATGCAGGACCTTCAGCTGGCTCTGGTCATCTGTCGACTGTACGAGTCTGAATTCGAGATGTCCTGCACCTACAAACGGATCCTGCAGAGGCACGTGTTGGGTTATGACAAGCAGATGGTGGCGCACCAGGACCCGTTCTTGCGCAGCATGGCATTCTGGGTATTAGACGACTACAGCAGGGCACTGGACACTCTGCTGGAGCAGCCCAATGAAGGTGAGAGATGAGACTCAATCAAACACTGAGGGGCCTGAGACCGCTTGACAGGGGTTTTCCAAACTTAGACTCCAAGGCACAGGCCGGGGTTCGATTCATGTGGATTTAAGTACAAATTGCAATTTGTTATGTGAAAACAAACTGGCCTGATTCGATTGCTATTGCTTGTTACACTGCAAACAAATATTTTCTTAAAGGGGACATATCATGAAAATCTGACTTTTTCCGTGTTTAAGTGCTATAATCAGGATCATCAATGAGTAACTGATGACAGAAGCCCACTTACGCCTTTACTCCTCGCTGATAAACACAGATTTAATATGCGGTGACGGAGGATAAATGTGCAAACGGACACACACATAAAGGCCACATTCATTTGACCAGAATCTGCTTCCTCTACAAATGTCACATGTCGGGCCGGTGCGAGCGCACGTCACATGAGCGTCACATTCAGAGGTTATTTGCTCTTTATGAGACTGAACGATTACAAGACGTGCAAATGTTGCAAAGAGAAAGAGAAACATTCTGTAACAGGGAATCAAATCAGTGTAGAAGAAGCCATAAAAGGGTCAAATTTGACAAGCTGTAATAAATGAAGGGGCATAATATGTCACCTTTAAGTAATTTTGCATCTCTGGTAAATGCATCTTGATTTAAGCATGTAATATTTTACTGAAAAACAAGACTTGTTTAGAAAATGTTTTGCAGTCCGCTGAGAAAAACATAAATGAATCTAGTGCAACGATGAACACTAATGAAAAGAGTTCTTTCCTCCTCTTGTGCTTCCAAAATGTTGACATTGAATGTTATTGACACAAGTCGATCTCTTTCAGGAGCCGCCGGCTCGTCTCCCTGTGATCCTGCCGTGTTTAACTTCTACACGTTCCTGCGCTCGCACCCGCTGCTTCTGCGCCGTCACTTCGGCTCCTCGGAGAAACCTGGAGTGTGTCTGCCAGTGGAGGGGCGTGAGGTCGACTCCATCAGCCTCACGGAGAGGAGGCTCTTCTTCAGCGCGGCGCACACACACCTGCAGGCCGGCTGCCCCATGCTGGCACTAGAGGTGCTCTCCAAAATGCCGAAAGTTGTTAAACGCTCAAAGGCACGAGAGAACCGGCCCGTGTCGTGGAGCGCCTCTGAAGGCCCAGAGAAGCAGGACTGGTCTCAGCCGGTTCTCAACGGCTTCCAGTCGGTGTCCTCGCTCTCGTCTCCCAGAGAGGACAGTCATTCGGACTCGGTTCTGAGCTTCGACTGGAGCCAGCCGTCCCTCGCTCTGCAGGACGAGCCTCTCGAGATGAAGTGGGACTCCGACGAGTCGGACGTGGAAGAATCAGGACTGGCGATGAAGACCATTCACCCAGAGAACAGCGGAGACACTCCGGTAGGCCCGCAAAATTAATCGAGTTTATAATCAAGATTAATCGTTGCCCAGCACTTGTGATAATTGTAATCAATAATTATAATTACAATTTCAAGGGAATAATCGGCAGTTCTGATTTTCGTGGTACTCGTGCAGGTCTCGGCCTCCACCCCGACGGACCGTGGAGATTCTCCCGCCCTGACCGAGGACATCCTCGCGGCCCGGCTGAAGTTCAGCTCCTGCCTGAAGATCCTGAGCTCGGAGTTACGGACTCTCTCCACGGGCTACGAGCTTGACGGAGGGAAGCTGAGGCATCAGCTGTGCCACTGGCTGGAGCGTGAGGTGTCGGCCCTGCAGAGCGTCTGCGGGTACAACCCGTTCCTCCAGACCCTGCCCGAGGGCATCTCCTCGGACCCGAGCCGGCGGGAGGATCCGGGTCGGGAGGACCAGCGCCGCCGGAGGCTCTGGCTGAAGAGGAACCAGCCCTTGCTCCGCATCTTCCTCAGTTACTGCAGCCTCCACGGCTCTCACGGAGGAGGACTGGCCTCCGTCAGGATGGAGCTCATTCTGCTCCTGCAGGAGTCCCAGCAGGTAACAGGGTTTATAGGGATAGTTCACACAAAAATTTCAATAAGCCCATGATTTACTCTCCCTCAAGCCATCCTAGGTGTTATATGACATTCTTCTTTCAGACAAATACAATCTGAGTTATATTGAAAATGTCATGGCTCTTCCAAGCTTTATAATGGCAGTGAATGGGTGTATATTTTTAAGTCCATCAAAGTGCATCTGTCCATCATAAAAGTGCATCTGTCCATCATAAAACTGCATCTGTCCATCATAAAATCATGTTAATTTTCTTTATTTTACGAAAAGCAGAACATTGTTTTATTATTAGTGTACACAAATAAAAGTAGACATTTAACAGTTTTGAATGATGTATAAAACTTGCCTGTACAACAAAAATAGACAAAGTTATTTGAATGCACTGATATGAAAAAAGCGAGGTGATCGCGCCGGCGTGACCCCCGACCCCAGCGGGTTAAACGTGTGCTGACCTTGGATAACTGTATGAAAACTAAAACCAAAACTTATCCGTGTGTTTTGTCTGTGTTTGTCTCATCAGGACGATGGTCTGCAGATCTCTGCTCCCGCTCCGCAGAACGTCTCTGTTCCTCTTCTTCTTGCATGGACCGCCAACTCCAAAACTGTGGTGGCCAATCCCATAGTGCACCTCACCAATCTGACCCATGACCTCCTGCACACCATCAATGCTCTCGACGCACCTCCGCATCCGGACGTCGTCAACAACGAGGTAAAGCGCAGATCAGTTTCTGTCTCGTTCTCCAGCACAAATATCTAAACATTCTTGAATCAAGAGACACTTACTGGAGAAGAAGCATGACTGAAGATATTAAGTCTGAAAAATTAATCAAAATTAAGTGTTTGTGTTTAAAGGTGCAGTGTGTAATGTTTAGTGGCATCTAGTGGTGAGGTTGTGAATTACACCGAACAGAAGTTACGGTGGCCGACAGGAAGTGATGTCGTCGTCTGAGACCGCAGAGAGTAGCCAGTTAAACAAATGTTTTACAAAGATAAATTAAGATATGATGTTTACTTAATTATTCAGTAAAAGGATATGTTCTTGCGATAATCTTAAATCAAAGGCAAAACAAGATGATTTGTGCTGTAAAGCGACAGAGTAAGAGCATGATTTCTGCAGTGTTTGACGTGTTGTTACTGTGATGATCCTCTAACTCGTCTTCTTCTGGTTCAGATCTTCGTGATGCACACGCTGGCAGCGTCTCTGTCGGCCTGCATCTATCAGTGTCTCTGCGACGGACACAGCTACAGGTGTGTGTTTCTGGCCTACTTCTGGCTTCTTCTACATTGATTTGATTCCCTGTTACAGAATGTTTCTCTTTGCAACATTTGCTCTTCTTGTAATCGTTCAGTCTCATAATGAGCGAATAACCTCTGAATGTGACGCTCATGTGACTTGCGCTCGCACCGGCCCGACATGTGACATTTGTAGAGGAAGCAGATTCTGGTCAAATGAATGTGGCCTTTGTGTGTGTGTCCGTTTGCACATTTATCCTCCGTCACCGCAGATTAGATCTGTGTTTATCAGCGAGGAGTAAAGGCGTAGGTGTCGTCTCAAACCCACATGGCTTTCTTTCTCAACCCTCTTCTCCACAGTGAATGAATAGAGACCCGGCAGAGCGAATGGGATTTAAGAGATTCAATTGTATAGCGCTTTTCACAAAACACATCGTTTCAAAGCAGCTTTACAGGAAATGCCTCTGAAAGATGCAGGTTTATTATATTTTGGAATGAAATGAGAATTCAGCCTAAATGCATATTAAACATCTTATTGGGAACAATTCATCCCTGCATGTTTTAGTTTTCAATAATGACCTTTTAATGTTTAATCTGAATGTATAGAAGCCCATTTCCACCACATAATAAAAAAAAAAAATCATGCTTTGGTAAATCGTTATTATGATATAAAATGTCTAAATTATGACAAATTCAAAATAATGAGATAAATTTTATAAAAAAATGTTTATTCACTATGGTCTTCCACTCATATAGCAGCTTATCCTACTATAGTTTACGTCTGAGTTTTTTCTTTTGCATATAATAACCGAAAAAAATAGTCACACTTGTGCTTCTCGCGGTCAAGATTGGAAATGAATGAGACGAGTTCCTCTAGTGGAAGCGTTTGGAACTGCAGCCGAACTACATCTCACTGAACGATCAAATTTGGAACACAACTTGTTTAGATTTATGGCTTTGATTTTCTTGCAGTTTTAGAGTAAAACGTGATCTTGGAAATATATATTTCATATAAAAATTGAAAATAGTATTTTTGTGCATTTTTCATAACAATACATGTAAAATTGTGAAACTTTTTTTTAAGTTCACTTTTTTAAAATGTTGTCACATATCACTAAATCTGCCAAGTGTCGTCTTTGAGAAGAGATCAAACTTCAGTCTGTCGCTCTAAAGCGTTCAAGATTTACCACAGTTTACGTTGGAAATTTAATTTTCAGGTCTGTGCTCAAAAAGTGAATAAATGGATTATAAATACAGCGTAAATATAATTTAGAATAAAAAAATCCCCTAAAAATACAAAATATTAAATTAAAATCATTATCAAGCTAAAATATAGTACATTCATTTCATTGACAAAAAAAAGAGAAAAAGATTCTGTAATTTTCGACTGGTGAAGAGCACCTGTACCTGTACCTGTACCTGTACCTGTACGATCATGTTTGATGGTTGTCTGACATCTGTTTTTAAACAGCCATGTAAACCCGTTCACGGGCATCACGTACCAGAGCGTCCTGATTACCCATCAGCCCCCCGTGAGGAGCGTCAGCATGGAGGAGCCCGTCCTGCCCAACACTGCTCCTGCACAGTGGCCCGGTAAAGACCAGTCTCTGTGACCTCTGACCCCGGACTGATCTGTGTGTGTGTGTGTGTGTGTGTGTGTGCGCGCAGGTGTGAGTGTGTGTGTGTGTGTGCGTGCGCGCAGGTGTGAGTGTCTGACCGTCATCTCGAGACTCTGGACTGATCTCTGTGTGTGTGGGTGTGGGTGTGTGTGTGTGTGTGTGTGTGTGTGTGTGTGTGTGTGTGTGTGTGTGTGCGCGCAGGTGTGAGCGTCTGACCGTCATCTCAAGACTCAGGACTGATCTCTGTGTGTGTGTGTGTGTGTGTGCGCGCAGGTGTGAGTGTGTGTGTGTGTGTGCGTGCGCGCAGGTGTGAGTGTCTGACCGTCATCTCAAGACTCAGGACTGATCTCTGTGTGTGTGTGTGTGTGTGTGTGTGTGTGTGTGCGTGCGCGCAGGTGTGAGCGTCTGACCGTCATCTCAAGACTCAGGACTGATCTCTGTGTGTGTGTGTGTGTGTGTGTGTGTGTGTGTGTGTGTGTGTGTGCGCGCAGGTGTGAGTGTGTGTGTGTGTGTGTGTGTGCGCGCAGGTGTGAGCGTCTGACCGTCATCTCAAGACTCAGGACTGATCTCTGTGTGTGTGTGTGTGTGTGTGTGTGTGCGTGCGCGCAGGTGTGAGTGTCTGACCGTCATCTCGAGACTCTGGACTGATCTCTGTGTGTGTGGGTGTGGGTGTGGGTGTGGGTGTGTGTGTGTGTGTGTGTGTGTGTGTGTGCGTGCGTGTGTGTGTGCGTGTGTGTGTGCGCGCAGGTGTGAGCGTCTGACCATCATCTCGAGACTCTGGACTGATCTCTGTGTGTGTGTGTGTGTGTGTGTGTGTGTGTGAGTGTCTGACCGTCATCTCGAGACTCTGGACTGATCTCTGTGTGTGTGTGTGTGTGTGTGTGTGTGTGTGTGTGTGTGTGAGTGTCTGACCGTCATCTCGAGACTCTGGACTGATCTCTGTGTGTGTGTGTGTGTGAGTGTCTGACCGTCATCTCGAGACTCTGGACTGATCTCTGTGTGTGTGTGTGTGTGTGTGTGTGTGTGTGTGTGTGTGAGTGTCTGACCGTCATCTCGAGACTCTGGACTGATCTCTGTGTGTGTGTGTGTGTGTGTGTGTGTGTGTGTGTGTGAGTGTCTGACCGTCATCTCGAGACTCTGGACTGATCTCTGTGTGTGTGTGTGTGTGTGTGTGTGTGTGTGTGTGAGTGTCTGACCGTCATCTCGAGACTCTGGACTGATCTCTGTGTGTGTGTGTGTGTGTGTGTGTGTGTGTGTGTGTGTGTGTGAGTGTCTGACCGTCATCTCGAGACTCTGGACTGATCTCTGTGAGTGTGTGTGTGTGTGTGTGTGTGAGTGTCTGACCGTCATCTCGAGACTCTGGACTGATCTCTCTCTGTGTGTGTGTGTGTGTGTGTGTGTGTGTGTGAGTGTCTGACCGTCATCTCGAGACTCTGGACTGATCTCTGTGAGTGTGTGCGCAGGTGTGAGTGTCCTGATGCGGCTGCTGGAAGCCTCCTCTGATGAGAACCAGCCCGGTCTCTCAGTGCTTCTGTGTGAGATCCTGAGCGCCGTGTTCCTCAGCCTGTTCGTCCACGGCTTGGCCACACACTCCACACACGAGCTGCTCCGCATCGTCGCGCACCCGCTCAACGCTAAGCTCTGGGTCGCCGTGTTCGGCGGTGGCGCTCGAGTTCCCGTGCCGGAGAAACCCACGTCACCCACAGGTGCTGCTCTCTTCTGTGTTTGTGTCTCCATTAAAGGGATAGTTCACCCAGGATGGCTTGAGGGAGAGTAAATCATGGGCTAATTTTCATTTTTGGGTGAACTATCCCTTTAAAGTGCCGTTATGATGCTTTCTGGGATATGACCTGTTATCTAGTGTGTAATAAAGCTGTTTGTGAGTGTAAGAGCTCTGCAAAGTTTCAAAGATAAAAGTGCAGATAAATTGAGTTTTTGTCTCCTAAAAGAAAGGAATTTGCAAGTAATTTGCTTAATGCCCGCCTCTGGTCTTGATTGGCTGAACAGCGTCTCTTAGCCCCGCCCTCAAACACTAGTTTATCTGAGACTGGAAGAGTTTGGTTCATGTTGTTCATGTCGAGAAGACGCTGTTTTCCACTTTGATGAGATTGATACGGTAAAACCCACGCCATCGTTACTGTTCGTATCACTGTGATCAAGAGCTTAGATTCAGATATGATAATGAGCGTTTGCTTTCTGACCAATCAGAGCAGAGCAGCTCTCAGAGAGGCGGAGCTTAGAGAGACTGAATCTTCAATCGAAGCGTTTCAGACACTGAGAGGAAAGAGCTGATGCTGCAGTGGAGATTATGAGGACATTACAGTGTTTTTGAGCTTAGATGCATGAGAACCTGTTGTAGGAGACTCTGAAACAACATAAATAACCTTTAAATTAGCATAATAGGGGTACTTTGAAAATAGCAGTGCATGTTTTTAATTGTTTATGTGCAGTCTGATCACTTAATGTGTCATTTGTTGAGTATGTCTTATTGATTCCTGAAGGAAAGAATCTACTATTAACATTATTTTATTCATTATGGTTTTTTATCAATTCAAAAACCCCAAATAGCGATGATCACGTTACAATTTTCAGTGTTGAGCTCCAGTGATGCTAAAGGGTTTTGCTGTGTGTTGTTCACTAAAGCTACTGACGCTCGTGACTCAGTGGAAGATGCGGAGCGAAAGCAGAGGCGTTTCCGGTTACGTTCATCCTGCAGTAACTCCAGAGAGAATCCCGACGGTCCCGACGGTCCCCTGAGTCCCAGACCCGAGACGGAGCCGCAAACATCCGTGTTTAAAGAGCGCTTCATCCCTCCTGAGCTCAGCATCTGGGACTACTTCATCGCAAAGGTATGAGCTTACATCGTTGGCTTCCAGTAATTTGATATCTTGAGGATGTTTTCATTAGTGAGGGGCATTTTTGAAAATATTATATTCGAATATTTGGGCTCATAAAAATTTAATATTTGTTCAGTATGTGATCAAATACAGTCAACTTGTTAACACGCGCCACAGCGCCACCCAGTGCATTTAATCATAATTGTGAGTTAGTGCCCGGGATTTATGATGGATTTACGGCCAGCAAAGCAACATAGTAAAATTTGAATAGTATTTTAGTTTTAATGTAAGTGTTGTGTGTGTGTGTGTGTGTGTGTGTGTGTGTGTGTGTGTGTGTGTGTGTGTGTGTGAAGCCGTACCTGCCTCCGTCCGCCAGCCGAGTGGAGTACGACTCTGAGGAAAGCCAAGGCAGCGAGGATGAGGAGGATGAGGATGATTATGAGGACGAAGGAGATTATTTTGATGCCAACTCTCCACTGGCAGAACATTCCAACAGTAGCTCGTACAGGTGAGCTGAGAGTCATGTGATGATGTTCCTGTGATGATGTGATGATGTTCCTGTGATGATGTGATGATGTTCCTGTGATGATGTAATGATGTTCTTGTGCAGCTGGTGTCTGATGCGCTTGGCGATGGTGCAGATGGTGCAGTTCAATCTCAAGACCTTCTACCCAACTACAGGTCATGACCTCTTAGGTAATGAGCCTTTAACTGCAGCACACGTATGATGTTTAGAGAACGTGGGACGCGACGTGGATGATGCTAAAAGCAGTTATATAGTTATATATAGGATAGTTCACCCAAAAAAGAAAATTAGCCCATGCTTTACTCAGCCTAGGTGTACATGGCGATGCGTGAACATCAGCAGTGCGTCGCTTTACTCGCATAAGCTGCGCTTTACACTGAACTGAAGTGGACTCCGTATGTTCGTTTGACCGGAAGCTAGTGATTTACTTTATAAAGTTTTAAATATGGATATTTTTTTTACACAAACGCATCGCTTCGCTTTATAAAGCTGGGAAGAGCCAGGACATTTATTTATATAACTCTGATTGTATTCGTCAGACAGAATAATGTCATAGACACCTAGGATGAGTTGAGGGAGAGTAAATCATGGGCTAATGTTCATTTTGAGTGAACTATCCCTTTAAGCAGAATAAGCCATGATAAAAGTAGGAGTTACCTTTCTTTATTCTGAAGCGGAAACAAGCTTCCAAATGATATGCAATTTCTTATATAGTGAAATATGCTTTTGGGTCATAGTATGATGTGTGTGTGTGTCTGTGTCTGTGTGTGTGTGTCTGTCTGTGTCTGTGTCTATCTGTGTGTGCGCGTGTGTGTGTCTGTCTGTGTCTGTCTGTGTCTGTCTGTGTGTGTGTGTGTGTGTGTGTGTGTGTGTGTGTGTGTGTGTGTGTGTGTGTGTGTGCGTGCGTGTGCGTGTGCGTGTGTGTGTCAGATCTGCCTGTGTGCTCTCCGCTGTGTCACGCGGCTCTGAAGACGCTTCAGCGATGGGAGACGCTGCTCCTCAAGAGGCTGGAGATCTTCGGAGGTCCTCCATCAAACTTCATCTCCTCGGAGCTCCTGGACGAGAGTGTGTCGTCGGGACCGGCGCTCCTGCGGCACAAGGCCCTGTTCGAGCCCTCAAACACACCCTTCAGGTACGGGACGCAGCTCATGTGTGTGTCTGTGTGTTCACGCTAGAGCTGCATGATTAATCGCAATGAAACCGCACGTGATTTGGCAAAGGCTGCGATTATTTATATATTGGCCAAATATGCCCCGCATAAGTACGATAACACACACCACTCCAGCAAACCCCTATGAGCATCTCACACACACACACACACACACAGTGCTTTCAGAGTGAGCCGCGTTTACTGAGCCGTACGTCACTGACACGCTGCACATAACAATCTCAGCCTTTACCATTTCAATATCGTGATGAGCCAAACCGGTGTAAGTGTGATTACATGTAAATTGCGATTAATCGTGCAGCGCTAGTGTGCTAATGTTAGCCCCAGTTCACGTGTGTGTAGTCAGTGATGTGTTCTGTGCTCAGGTCTCGCCGGCGCTCGGCTCTGCCCGTGAAGCGACTCTGGCTGTATCTGGTCAAACAGGAGGAGGTTCAGGAAACGTTCATACGAAACATCTTCACTAAGAAACGAGATCTGAATGAGGTATGTGTGCTCGCCCTTTCTCCCAGAATGCCCCTTAAATACCCCCGTTCACCGCCAGCTGAGGGTGTTCGTAACGATCGCTCGAGTCTGTTTATCCATGAATGCCTGTAATGTCATTAATATTTGTTAACCTGTGTTGTACGTGTGGTAATTGTGTAAGTAACCGTCTAACGGTGGATTGTGATGTGTGTGATTGACCTGCATGTTTCATCGTAACTCTTGCATCCGGAGACTGACAGTGTGCTGCTGGATCCCACACACAACCAGGTATCTAACAGAGACATAATGATCATCCTCATCCAGTCATGTGATCTGTAATGAAGGCTCTTTAAGGCTGTTTTCACACCTGTAGATCGTTTGTCTTGTTCCGGAAACAGGGACTTAGTTTGTTACAATGTTGTATTTTCATCTTGGTTCGGTTCGCTTTCACAAGGCAATCTTTCAAAGCACTGCAAAAAATGCTTTTCTTTGTATTTTTGTCTTGTTTCCAGTCCAAATATCAAACATGTCTTGTGTTCACACATGCCTAACCGAACCGAACACAGGGAGAAAACACAACAAACACTCCGGTGTGAAAGTGCTTCACTCCTGGCTGACGGTCACATGAGCTGAAAGACAAGTATCTGTGCTGTGATTGGTTAAGAATGCTGTTGTCGGTGAAGATCGTAATTTAATGATTTAAACTTTGAGCAATAACATCAAATAATGAAAGAAATGAACATCACTGCTGGGATACGTGACCTTCAACCCTCATGTCATGTTGCATCAAGGCCTTAAGACTGTTGGTGTGTCCCATTTCGCACTATTGTATGCCATTTTGTAATTTAAATAGTGCAATTAGTGTGAAATTATGCACTTAACCCCCCACCCAAACAATTAAGTTCATGCTCTTGATAACCTTATTAAAAAATCTCAAAATAACATTATAAAACTCAAACACTAGATGGGAGAGTACAGTGTACAGTGCGTCATTTGGGACACAGCTTAAGTCTTACAAACTAGTTTGACCTGTTATTTCATTTTCATTATTAAAAATTCACTATATTCACCTTCCAGACTCTTTAAAAACACCACCTGTAATATTCGACAGGCAATTTTCAGGCCATTATATTTTGCTTTATTGTTGAATTTTTAATAATGAAATTGTATGTGAAATGTTTTCAATAAATGAAAATATACAATCATGTTGAATTTCGGCCCAGAAGGCAAATCAGTTCAACATGTCAACATATTAGACCAGTCTTATATTTTTATGAATCTGACTTATGACCAGTCTTTGACTAAATTGTAAGACTAGTCTAAGCTGATCATGCAAACCGGCCTCTGGTCAGATAGTGTCGATCCCCCACAATTCACTGCAAACTCACCTTCAGATGTGAGACGCATGGCACGAGAACATCGAGTCCTGACCTAGATGTGTGTTTTCCTTGTTAATCTGGGTGAAACGGCACATATTCTGCAGCTCGAGGATCTGAACACTGAACGTTAGTGATTGGCTTATTCCACAGATTATTCTCCTCTAGCAGAAGCTCATGACAGGAAGGCCTTTATAAGAGTCTTTAAACGTGTGATTCTGAGATGATAGATGAGCTGTGCACCCCTTCACTCTAGTGTTCATTTGGTCAGCTATTTTTACATTTAGTCTTAGTCCTGTGTCTGATGTACTTTTTAGTTTTATCATATTTAGTCCTTGCCCTGTTTTCATCAGTCTAGTTTTAGTCCACTAAAAGCCTGGCCATTTTAGTCTAGTTTTAGTCAGAGAAAATGTAGTCATATTTTCGTCATGCTGCATAATGGTTAGCTTGATAATAGGCTAACAAATATTTTGCTTAAAATTATAATCACAACAATTGTTGTCATTTGAGAAATTTATATTTGCATTTCATCAGAATTATTGTACTTTCATATACAAGTACAAGTCTAGAGAATGTCTCGTATAGTCTCATGATGTCTCATAGAACTCGTTTGCATGGTTTATTTCACCTAATCAAGTTTAAAACAACAGCAAAAAAATACTATTTATTATATATGTATAAGCGTATGTGCTTCATATAGTCGAGATTCCCGTCTGACGAGCGTTAGTGATGTCACTGTCCCGTCTGATGTCACTGTCTCGTCTGATGTCACTGTCTGGCTTCTCCCGCAGATCGAGGCTGATCTGGGATATCCAGGAGGAAAAGCTCGCATCATCCACAAGGAATCTGACATCATCACGGCGTTCGCCATCAATAAGGTGCAGTTGCGACTTGCGGGACGTCCTGCTGTTGGGTTTGACCTCTGACCTCTGAAGTATAAAGAGACTCTGAGTAAAACTGGGAGATACACCGGTGTTTTGCCAGATGAGAAGTTTATCTATGATCATCATCTTTTTACTCTTTTAATTCCTTTTATAACCGTTTTAATTTTCCTTGCTTTTATTTTGTGATTATTTTAATTCCTTTTCATGTAAAGCACTTTGAATTGCCAGTGTGTGAAATGCTTTATAAATAGACTTTTCTTGGCTTTGTCTTCCAGGCCAATCGCAACTGTTTAGTGATCGCCTCCACACACGACATCCAGGAGCTCGACGTGTCCTCAATCCTCGCCACACAGGTGCTCACGTGGATCGACGACGAGGCGGAGGCCGAGGTCAAAGGGTGATTCAATTCAATTCAATTCAATTCAATTCACATTTATTTGTATAGTGCTTTTCACAATACACACCATTTCAAAGCAGCTTTACAGGAAATGCACAAGTCTACATTACAGTTTACAGTGATCTGATATCAGAGGAAACTGTCTGAGTTGTGTATTTCAGAAATGTACATATACAAATCACAGTTAGCGAAAAATTTATTAATTTAAACAATGCAATAATTTAATGCAGAAATAATGAGCTCATAGAAGTAATGAATACTTCAAAGGGTGAGACGCATGTTACAGTACAGTCATGTGATCGTGTCCAGGGGCCTCATTTATAACCGGCGCATGAAACAGGCCCTGAACGAGCCGTACACCTCTACTGAGACTTATAACACACTTGACGAGAAAATCTGCGCATCTGTAAGCAAACTCTGATCCATGCGTACGAACACTCTGGAGACGGAGCAGTTTAACGACATCGATGATGATCTGAGGGACTGATGAAGGAAAACCACTTTAAATCCTCATTATGAGTCCTAATCATAAATACAGTGCATGTTCACAATAAGTTTAAACAAATAAAAGAATGATTTAAACTCTTTAAACATTAATATTCTCTTTAATGGAGTTAAGCACTTAAATTACATCAAATCATTACAGAGAAGTTACAATTTTTTTTATATTTTAATAAATAATATTTGTAGTGGATGCGATTCTTTTGAACACTTCCTGTGGCATAATGTGTGTTAATGTTTGCTCAGCGCATGATAATAGCAGAACTCATGATCTGAGGAAATATGTTCACGCAAATAATGATCAATAATGCACAATCTGTTTCCATTAAAAATATAAAGCAATTAAAAATACTATTTGGCCAGTGGAAAAGATTGAGAAAAACTTTCTCTGAAATGTATTTTATATTATTTGATTTATTTATTCAAAAACAAGGCAAGGATCGGCTACTAAATTATATTTAGCAATGTAATGTGACACACATCCATATCTCATATTCTCCTGATGTCTTGTACTGTTAAACATGGAATCACGTGGATGAATATGCATATGCAGATGAGGATATAGTAAAACGAGGCGTTGTAAGCTCATATATGGTTATTTCGGGGAGGAGACGCATGTGAACACAATCTTCCTCTGACTGGGATTATAAAGGGAATTTTGCGCAGATTCTGGCGTTCACACACTTTTATAAGTCTGAATATTTTTTGGCTTTCGGGCGCACATACACTTTTAGTGAGGATCCTACACACAGTTTTATAAATGAGAGCCCTGATCAGTTGTGGGTCGCAGGTGTGAGTTCAGCTTGTGTTGTGTGCAGGACGGATGATTTCCTGGTGGTTCACTCGCGGGACGACATCAGCACGCACGGCAGCACACCTTACACACACAGCAGCCCCGGGACGCCCATCAACATGCCCTGGCTGGGCGGCCTGCAGACCGGCAGAGGAGCCGCCGTGGTGAGCACTGTTCATGTTTGTTGACGAATCATTTTCGTCATTATTTTTGTCAACGACATTTTTTCACAGACGAAAACGAGATGATAAAAAAACTGTTTTGAATGACAAAAACTATGATGAAAATCTATTGACATTTTTGTCAGCGAATAAAAAAACTATGAAGAAAATCTATTGACATTTTCGTCTACAAATAAAAACTGACGAAAATCTATTGACATTTTCATCTACAAATAAAAACTTTGCCGAAAATCTATTGACATTTTTGTCAGTGAATTAAAACGTACTCGGTTACTAACGTAACCTCGGTTCTCTCTAGAAGAGGTCTCTCGTACTGCGTAAGTATCTTACGCTAGGGGAAAATCCCTTTTCCGCGAGATATTGAAGGCAAAAAATTATCCTTAATTTTGTATTATTGTAAAACGCGTTGCGGCAGCATACAGACATAGGCAAGACAGCTCGCGTGCCTATTGGCTGTTCTGCGGCAACTGCAGCAGCCTATCGAGCGAGGCCTAGCGTGACGTCAGACCCAATGAGGGTGCTTCGCGCCCGCTGCGTCACGTCCCGCCGAAACGGGCGTGGCTTAGGCCTATAAATCCGGCTCGCAGGCAGCTGATATCTGGTTTTTCATCGCCGAAGCGAACCAGAGCGTGTGCATGCACGGCAAGATACGCAGTACTCGTTCCCTCTTCTAGAGAGCACCGAGGTTACGTTAGTAACCGAGTACGTTCTCTTACGAGAGGTCTCTCGTACTGCGTAAGTATCTTACGCTAGGGGACCCAATGTAAAACGCCGTGCGTGCTGGGATCTGACACCAAAGACCCAAGGGCGAAAGCCCGGGGTTCATATAGTGCACAATCACCAAGGGAGCTCACAGGGAGTCCGGGAAGAGGGAGGGGCGGAACCGCGCTCTTCCACATATAGCAGCGTCCCTCAGATGCAAATTACATCATACAGACAGGGCGGAGTACGGCCTGAACTGATGGAAAATTGTGGGTCTTATTCATTTGCCCATAAGCATTTTATGGTTGATCAGCGAACAGTGCTCAGCGAGCAGTGCTCAGCGGACACAGTATTCTGAACCGATAGCATCAGAACAGACAGTACTCAGGCATGAAAACTCCTCACCTTTCGGCGAAATTCGCCGTTTTAAAACCAAAATGGGTCACCTACGTGATTTGTGCAGATCCGATGAGAAAATATTTATGGGGTGGGAGGGGGGGGGTCGTGGTCGTGGCCAGCATTTACCCGCTATATCTCTATAGTTACCATAAACTTAGCAGCTTTAAAAAACCAATCATCATTCCTAATGCCGAAACCTGACAGCCAATCCGAGTCAGAGTAGGGCAGAATTGTTTTCAAAGTCTTTAACACCGCGAGTCTTTAACACTGCCGAACAAAGAACCGCACGTCGGAAAGCAAGCCTGAGGTAAGTTAGCTTACAATGTTAACTGTCCTGTCAGATACAGACAGCGATGTTGCCAATGTCATTATTTTAAATTTTGACATAGAAGAGGGCGGGATAATATCGCGCGCGGGCGCCGTGAGCGCTGAGCGAGCAGGAACGAGTAGTGAGTTGTCGTCGAAAAAGATGGATAATGCAAAAAAGCTGTCGGAGGCTAAACATAGAAAAAGAAAGAGAGGAAAGGAGATGGCATGTCAACTGTTGCGACAGCAGCTAAATAAGTGGATGGTGAAAGGCTACAGGTAGGATTTTGTTTTGTGTGACGTCCAGGCATAGGCTAATGCCATCGGGACTACCGGGAGATTCCCGGTGGGCCGACGTGCTTTTTGGGCCGATATATCTCATACTTTTTTGTTTCGTTTTTTGTCTTAACGGCCCATAAAACTCGTACATCGGCGGCCCATTCGTTTTGTTTTGCTTAATTGGCGGCGCTGGGTTAGTGCGTAATTAGTATGTAATGCATTGGTCAATAAAAAGTCAGCGTTAGTTGTTTTTTTCTGACACCTCATGAAACACGTAGATCAGCGGCCCATTTGGTTCTTTTCTTGATTGACACTGGGCTAGCCCAATCACACCTTTAATGTGAAGTATAGAAATATACTCTTTCAAGTATAGAAATTAGTACAAAACTAATTATGAAAGTTTCCTTTATTTTTCAGTGCATTTGTTTTACAATATATGGCTATTACTATCATGGGATTAATATTATAACTATTATTATGTAGTAGTAATGTAGACAGACACTGTAACTAAAATAATTTTTCTTTGTTTAATTTTCACCAGATTGATGAATTTTACATTAAAAAGCACTATATATATATATATATAAGTTGATTGGATTGGATTTTTTGCTGCCGCATCCTTCTCACCTTTTTTACCCCTGACCTGTTTTCATGCCTGAGTACTGGTTTATTTAGACCGACAACAGCCTGGCCTGTAAGGCGGGAACCTCTAGGTTATAAAACCTTATAAATGTAGACGGGGAGCCCCAGCCTGCCGTCATACATATATCTTGCAAGGAAATCCCACTTGACCAGGCCCACGATGAAGCCATGCTTCTCGTGGAGTGCGCTCTGACTCCCAACGGGCACTGCATGCCCTTGGAAGTGTATGCCAGCGCAATGGCGTCAACTATCCATCTGGATAGGCTCTGTTTCGACACGGCTAGTCCCTTGGAACGTCCGCTGAACGAAACGAAGAGCTGCTCCGTCTGTCTGAAGACAGATGAGCGAGACACATAAGCTCTTAATGCCCTGACTGGGCAAAGGAAGCTCGCGTCTCCTTCCTTGTCAGAGACCGGTAGGGCTGACAGGGAAATGACCTGCGCCCTAAACGGTGTGTTGAGGGATTTTGGAACATAACCGTGCCTAGGTTTGAGTATAACTCTTGAGTCATTAGGCCCAAACTCCATGCACGTCGCGCTTACTGAGAGCGTGTGTAAGTCCCCTATGCGCTTCACTTAAGCGAGAGCCAGAAGAAACACTGTCTTGAAAGACAGGTGTTTAAGATCATTTGTCTGTAAAGGCTCGAATGGGTCACCTTTCATGGCTTCCAGTACCGTAGAAAGGTCCCATACAGGGACTGAGGGAGGTCTGGGAGGATTCAGTCTCTTAGCTCCTCTAAGGAAGCGGATGACTAAATCGTTCCTTCCTATTGACTGACCAAGCGTTGTTTTTGAGAACGCTGCTATGGCCGCCACATAAACTTTGAGCGTGGAAGGGGACCTGCCCTTGTCCAACAGCTCTTGTAGGAAGGAGAGAACCTCCGTCACCCCACAGTCTGGGGGTGACACGCCACGAGCTGTGCACCAGCTGGAGAACTCTGACCATTTCGAGGAATAGAGACGTCGCGTAGACGGAGCTCTAGCCTGCGTGATCGTGTTTAACACTCCGCTTGGGAGGTCAGCGGGTACCCGTTGATGGCCCAAACATGAAGGGACCACAGCTCTGGGCGCGGATGCCAAATCGAGCCCTTGGCCTGAGAGAGGAGGTCCCTCCTCACTGGCACTGGCCATGGGGCAGTGCTCGCTAGCTGCATCAGAACTGGGAACCAGGGTTGGTTTTTCCAGAACGGCGCTACGAGTAACACTGAGCATCCTTCTTCCCTGATCCGTTCTATCACCTGAGGCAGGAGAGAGACGGGAGGAAAGGCATAGAGCGGGCGGCGGGGCCATACATGAGCCAGCGCGTCCCTGCTCTTGGAGAAAAATTCCAGACAGTGAGCGTTTTCTTGAGACGCGAACAGGTCTACTTCCGCTCTGCCGAATTTCTTCCACAGCAGCTGGACTGTCTGTGGGTGTAGAGACCGCTCGCCTGTCGGAACATTGTTCCTGGACAGTCTGTCCGGTCCTACGTTTAAGAGCCCTGGCACATGCGCTGCTCTCATGTTGTCCGAGCGGACCAGGACGTGGTGTCCTCGTATTTGGGGACAAAAACGCGTCAGCGCGTTGTCTACTGCCAGTATTTCGAGGCAGTTTATGTGTAGAAGCTTCTCCCGTTCTGACCATTGGCCGAAGAGCGGTCTGCCCTCGAGCAGCGCTCCCCATCCCGAGGTGGATGCGTCCGTAGACACTACCTTCACACTCGAGGAAGCCCCCAGGCTTACACCTGATTGGTACCAGTCGTTTGCTTTCCAAGGTTTCAGAGCTGCGATGCATTTCTGATTGACCTTGAGACGAAGCAGACCGGAAGCCCACGCTCGGCGCGGTACTCGCGCTTTCAGCCAAATATCGCCTGTGACGTGACGCTATCTGTATTTGAAAATACGGATCTTTCAGATCTATTGACACAAACCAATCTCCTCGGCGAATCTGCGCGAGGATTTTTCTGGTCGTGAGCATTCTGAACTGTCGCTTCGCAAGCACTCTGTTCAGTTGCCTTAGATCTAGTATGGGTCTGAGACCCCCGTCTTTTTTCAGTACCAGGAAGTATCTGCTGTATAGCCCTCCTTCGCTCTGAGCTTGAGATAAAGGCTCTATGGCCCCTTTGCTCAACAGTTTCAAAATTTCGGCTCGAAGTAGGTGTGCTACTTCTGTTTTCACCTTGGTTTCGACGCGCGTCGCATAGCGACGAGGGCGTCGGCGAAACTGTAGCGAATAGCCTCTTTCTATAATGTCTAGCACCCACTTCGAAACCCCTGGTAGCCTTGCCCATGCGTCTGCACGAATGGCTAGGGGTTGAATGCGAAGCGCGCTCTGGTCGCTCAGCGACAGAGGGGCTTCGGTGTGCTGCAACATAAGCGTCGCGCTTATGACATTTGAGGCAGGGGGCGCGCTGATAACAGCGGGCAGACTGCCCGCGCTCGACTCCTCTGCGGTGGTCAACCGAGAGGGGGAGGGCTGGGCGAGTCCCGTAAGACCTGTCATGTCTATGTGTGAATGTGGGCGCGGGATAGCGGGCACATTTACAACACTGAGAGCATTGTCCGCCTGAGCAGAGCGAATGCACGTTGGTTTCGTTTTTACAGAAACCTTGAGACGTGCAGAACGTAGTGTTTGTGGGCACTGGGCAGTGGGCACATTTACCACGTTTAATGCGCAATCGATCTGGGTCGATTTCATGTGCACGAGCCCTGTGTGACGGGCTGTGTTTGTGTGTAGGAATGAGCAGTGGCCATTTTGTCTACACTCATAACACCATCGGCCGTGGCCGGGACACCAGTAAATACACTCTTATGGGATTTATCTGGGTAGCCATAAAAGCGGCGTTTGTGTGCAGGCAAGCGGGCTGTGTCGCCGACTTGTTTACTGCAGAATACACTGGAACAGTCGCATTTACTGGAACTGAACGAGCGAGAAGTTGCCATAGAAACAGAGAGCGTCAACATGCTGGCGTTTGTTTGCAGGTGTGCGTGTATTACAACAGGCTCGTCCACTGCAATATTGACATTTCCAGTCACCTGAACTTCAGAGCGGAATGAGAAATGTGTGGGAAATGGAGGTCGGTCCAGCCGCAGCTGGACTAGGAACACTCTCTTTTCTCCTTTCGCCAGTGACGCACGGAAACCATAGAAACGGTGTTTGGGTGCAGGCGAGCGGGTTGTACAACGCGCTCGTTGGCTGCAAAATACACATCTGCAGTCGCCTTTTCAGGGAACTGACAGAGCGAGCATTGACGGCATAATTTTATTTGCCGGTAGACCCGGGATCGAACACTGGTCTCTCGCGCGAAAGCCTGAGAATCTGCCACTGGGCCACAGGGGAAGACACATAGACATTCAGTTAGCGCGAGTATTATCAGAGAGTGCAACATGCTGGCGTTTGTTTGCAGGCGTGCGTGTATTACAACAGGCTCGCTCACTGCAATATTGACATTTCCAGTCGCCTGAACTTCAGAGGGGAATGAGATATGTGTGAGAAATGGAATTCGGCCCGGCCGCAGCGGGACATAAAACACTCTTTTCTCCTTTCGCCAGTGACGCACGGGAACCATAGAAACGGTGTTTGGGTGCAGGCGAGCGGGTTGTACAACGCGCTCATTGGCTGCAAAATGCACATCTGCAGTCGCCTTTCAGGGAACTGACAGAGCGAAGCATTGGGGGCATAGTTTATCTGCCGTTAGACCGGGATTCGAACACCAGTCTCTCGTGCGAAAAACCAAAGATTCCGCCACTGAGCCACGGGGGGAACACAAAGGCTTTCAGATGCACGAGCATATAAGAGCGTCAACATGTTTTCTTCTGCGTTTGCTTGCAGGCGTGCGTGTATTATAACAGCTGTATATATTTGCTGCAATATTGATATTTCCAGTCGCCTGATCAGGGAACTGAGAAATGTGTGAGAAATTCAGGTCAGTCCAGCCTCGGCGGGACTATAAACACTCTTTTCTCCTTTCGCCGGTGAGTGACGCGTGAATGGGGCGCAGGGGCAGGGTAGCTTTCTTGTACGTAAAGAAAAACTAACCCCGACCGTCCGCTTCCAGCCTCCCTTGTGAACGGCGCAGTTTGCGCGGCTCAAACAGAGGGAGAGAGAAAGCTAGCCCCGTGACCGTCCGCTCCTGACATCCCCTGTGAACGGCGCGGTTTGAACAGAGGGAGAGCAGGTATCATCCCCCAAGCAGGCAAGGCAAGCGGGCGAACCGGCGAGCTTTGCGGGTTGGGGGGGGGGGGGCGGAGGAGCAGTCTCGGAGAAGGATGCCAGGTGAGTCCTCAGAGTCACCATAGGCAGTAACTAGCTCGCAGTGAGGGCAGTCGCCGTCAGCGAGCGCGAGAGCTGCGTGATCCTCAGGAAAGGGGCGTCTTGAAAAAGACGCCCGGCTCTTTTAGTGCAATGAGAGTGTGTGTCGCGGCAGCGAGCGCACACACACACACACACACACACAAAACACAGAAGCAGAGAAAGGATATAACGCCGGATAGCGCAGCAGGAAGGCGACTGAAGGCGTCCCGCTGAAAGGCTCCTTCAGACGGCGCGGCTTCTCTCCGGATTAAGCGATGCGAGAGCTTCGCTGAAGAGATGAAAAATCAGATATCAGCTGCCTGCGAGCCGGATTTATAGGCCTAAGCCACGCCCGTTTCGGCGGGACGTGACGCAGCGGGCGCGAAGCACCCTCATTGGGTCTGACGTCACGCTAGGCCTCGCTCGACAGGCTGCTGCAGTTGCCGCAGAACAGCCAATAGGCACGCGAGGCGTCTTGCCTATGTCTGTATGCTGCCGCAACGCGTTTTACAATAATACAAAATTAAGTATAATTTTTTGGCTTCAATATCTCGCGGAAAAGGGATTTTCCCCTAGCGTAAGATACTTACGCAGTACGAGAGACCTCTCGTAAGAGAACTATGAAGAAAATCTATTGACATTTTTGTCAGCGAATAAAAACTGACGAAAATCTATTGACATTTTCGTCTACGAATAAAAACTATGAAGAAAATCTATTGACATTTTCGTCTACGAATAAAAACTATGAAGAAAATCTATTGACATTTTCGTCTACGAATAAAAACTGACGAAAATCTATTGACATTTTCGTCTATGAATAAAAACTATGAAGAAAATCTATTGACATTTTCGTCTACGAATAAAAACTGACGAAAATCTATTGACATTTTCGTCTACGAATAAAAACTATGAAGAAAATCTGTTGACATTTTTGTCAGCGAATAAAAACTGACGAAAATCTATTGACATTTTCGTCTACGAATAAAAACTATGAAGAAAATCTATTGACATTTTCGTCAACGAATAAAAACTGACGAAAATCTATTGACATTTTCATCTACGAATAAAAACTATGACGAAAATCTATTGACATTTTCGTCAACGAATGAAAACTGACGAAAATCTATTGACATTTTTGTCAACGAATAAAAACTATGGCGAAAATCTTTTGACATTTTCATCTACGAATAAAAACTATGACGAAAATCTATTGACATCTTCATCAACGAATAAAAACTATGGCGAAAATCTATTGACATTTTCGTCTACGAATAAAAACTATGACGAAAAGCTATTGACATTTTCGTCTACGAATAAAAACTATGACGAAAATCTATTGACATTTTCGTCCACGAATAAAAACTGACGAAAATCTATTGACATTTTCGTCCACGAATAAAAACTGACGTAAATCTATTGACATTTTTGTCAGCGAATAAAAACTTTGCCGAAAATCTATTGGCATTTTCGACAAACGAATAAAATCTGACGAAAATCTTTTGACATTTTCGTCAACGAATAAAAACTATGACGAAAATCTATTGACATTTTTGTCAGCCCATAAAAACTTTGTTAAAAACGACAAAAAATCGTTGTTGTATTTTCTAGACTAAAACTAAAACAATTCAGATGACTAAAATATGACTAAAACTAAATTACATTTTAGTAAAAAGACTAACAACTAAAACAAAATTTGCTGCCAAAATGAGCACTGGTGGAGAGTAACGCCACTGAGCGGCTCGCTTTAAACCCGTACATCTCATGCTCTTCTCTGTGTTCACGCAGCTCATCAAACGAAACATCAACAACGTGAGACGGATGACATCACACCCCACACTCCCGTACTGTAAGTCACCGGCTCCACTGGCTCCACCGGCTCCACATCTGCTCCACTTCTCACGTTATTCTGTGTGAATGGAAGTGAATTAATGACAAATGTCTCCGAAACTAAAAAACTGGTTGAATTGCAGTAATTGGATAGAAATTCATTCCATTTTTTGGGGCTGAAATCCAATATGGCTGTATTTGTTTAATATTTTAATATTTCAACTGAGAGCATTTACCACACAATTTCATTATTAGACATTTATAATAGAATATTATAGAATCTATATTCTCATTTCCAAAATATTCAGACTTGTTCGGAGAGGTTCCAAATGCCATAACTTCTGAGATATTAACATCAAATTTTGCTCAGATACAAACTTTATTTTATGACCTTTCATAGATTAATTCTAATAGTCATCATGTCACGCATGAATAGTAACAAAAATGACGGGGGGAAATGCATTACATTTTCAGGTGTTTTGTCAGCATTGTAATGCAACTCTCCAAACGGCTCCAAATCCATTTTCTTCGAGCTTTGAAAGGTTTTCTATTAATCAAACGAGACCATGAATTATAAAAGCCTTACCTTTAAGTGTGGAATAATTCAGATGTCTTCAGGGTGTAAGGGGTTAATATGCAAGTTCTGTTAATGCACTGCATTGGATTTCAATTAGTGCAATTCAACATGCTTTTTTGTTCTAAAGACATTTGTAACCCTGGATCACGTCACCAGTCTCGAGTCGCACGGGGATATCTGTGGCAACTATACATGAATGGGTCAAAATTATAGATTTTTCTTTTATGCCAAAAATCATTAGGATATGAAGTAAAGATCATGTTCCGTGAAGATATTTTGTAAATTTCCGACCGTAAATATATAAAACATGTGTGTGTGAGTGAATGCTGCACAATCCCCAACATAAATGAACAACTTTAAAGGAGATTTTCTCAATATTTAGATTTGTTTGCATCCTCAGATTCCAGATGTTCAAATAGTCCCATCAATTCAAATATCCTAACAAACCATACATCAAGTTTTCAGATGATGTATAAATCTCAATTTAAAAACATTGACCCATGTGACTTTTGTTTTTAACATGTTTTGTGGTCCAGGGTCACATTTGTAGTTTGTTTACTCCCATATGTGTCAGTATATGCTCAACGTGTGTGTGTGTGTGTGTGTGTGTAGACCTGACGGGGGCGCAGGACGGTAGCGTGCGCATGTTCGAGTGGGGTCACTCACAGCAGATCACCTGCTTCAGGAGTCCCGGGAACACCAGGGTCACCAGAATACGCTTCAATTACCAGGGCAATAAGGTGCGTCTCCCGAAACCCAGAGCAGACACTGAGCGAGAGAGCGGCGTGTGTTAACCAGCTCTTCTGTGTGTGTGTGTGTGTGTGTGTGTGTGTGTGTGTGTGTGTGTGTGTGTTTCAGTTCGGGATCGTGGATGCGGATGGAGCGCTCAGCCTCTGGCAGACCAGCACTTCAGGACACACACACAAACCCTATCTGGTACATCACACCGCATCACTTACTGTTCACTGCAGTTACCTGTGGATTCATCATACTGTACATGTGTTTATTCTGTGTCTTTATACAGTCAAACCAACATTTATTCAGACACCTTCAACATTTCCCACATTATCACAGTTTATTCGCTATAGTTTAGAAAATGGTAATAAAATATGAGCAGAACTCAGTTGATATTTGACTGGTTTTGTCCGTCCTTCTGTTAGACTGTCTCACACATGAATTATGTTGAATATCTGTCAGCTGTTAAATTTAACTACACAATTAGATAATACCAGTTTAGCTCAACCAATCACCAAGCAATGCTTCATTTTGTTCAGTCTGTGTGTAAAAAGAGCATTAGCAATTAAAGACAAAACATGATCAGCTCAAAGTGTCCCAATCATTGTCACAGGTAGTCACTGAATGTCACAGTTACTTTATTCTGCTCTCCTCACTAGTGTGTCCTGATCACACTAATGAAAAATAATCTGAATAATTTTTATGTCTTGTTGTATTTATACGTGTGTGTGTGTGTGTTTGTGTGTGTGTGTGTGTGTGGACGGGGAATAAAGCTCTTTCTGATGCTCAGTGTTCTCCTCATCATATTCTCCTCTGTTTTCCTCCAGACACTTCAGTGTCACAATAAGACGGCGAATGACTTTGTGTTTGTGGGCTCGTCGTCTCTCATCGCCACCGCAGGGCTGTCCACAGACAACAGGTACAGATCTGTGACCTGAGGAGCAGCGAGAGCAGCGAGAGCTGAGCCTCTCCAGTCCATGAGAACATCATGATAGTGTTGGCTTGAGAAAGCTCTGTCAGTCCACCTCTCCGTCCGCCTCAGCTCTAGACACTTCAACATGATTTCAAACTTAAAGTCCCCCTGTGGTGTAAATCCAGCTTTTAATATTGTGTTTTTAATCTGCTTTAAGACAAAGCATGTGTAAATTCATAAGTCGACACCATTGCTGAGTATTTCCTCCTTAAAACTGCAGTGAACCAAAGACAGTCTCAAACACACGCTTTGAAATCGCTGGTGTTTCTGACGTCACAAACTACCTTGTAACCAATCAGATCAACGTGTGATCGTCAACCAGTGGATCTCTGAGCTGAGTGAGTGAGTGGAGGCGGGGCTCATTTGCATATTCATAGAACCGCGCATACTAAATGAGGCAAGGGTGTCGAGTTACATTCAAGATATTTTAAGGCATGAAGAATCTTTTTTCGAGGAAAACACGCTTGATGTCATGAGTTTTAAGGGATAAAATGATTGAGTACAGAGACTTTCTCAAGCCAACAGAGTTTGTACTGACAAACTTTTTTTATCTAGTTAAATCATTAAAAAGCTGCATGTCATGTGACATCTGACATCAGAGAATATGTTCAACTGAAATATTAACTGCAGATCTCAGGAGGTGTGTTATATAAATATTTGAGCTGATGAAAGTCATCAGAACTAGATGTTCCTGTCCCAGAAGTGCTGATCTCTCCCCGTTACAGGAACGTGTGTCTGTGGGATACGCTGGTCACGCCGGCCTTCAGTCTGGTTCACGGTAAGTCATCGTCACACACACACGTTCAGACACGATTCTTCTGTATGAGGGAGTGTATCTGAGTGTGTGTGTGCTCAGCCTTCAGCGTGCACGAGTCGGGCTCCACGGTTCTGGCTCTGGCCTCTAAACAGCAGCTTCTGCTCAGCGGAGGGAGGAAGGGATGGATCAGTGTCCTGGATCTGAGTCTGAGGATCCAGCGCCAGAGCTTCCAGGCCCACGACTCGCCGGTGAAAGCGCTGGCGGTGGACAGCACCGAGAGAAGCTTCATCAGCGGATCCGCCGAGGGCAACATCAAGGTCAGACGCGTCTGTGTTCACTCATGTGGGGAATATTAATAAAGGTGCAGTGTGTAATATTTAGGAGGATCTGATGACAGAAATGCAATATCAGACACATAACTATGTTGTCAGTGGTGTATAAAGATCTTACATAATGAAGCGTTATGTGTTTATTAGCTTAGAATGAGGTGTTTCTCTCTACACACACCGTGGGTCCGCTTACATCCACATGTTTCTACGGTGGCCCTGAGCGGACAAACGCGTTTCCTCACTATGTTGTTCTTCATGATAAGAAGCTTCAGCTAAAGTCAGTGAATAAAACACTGACACAATGATGAACAAGTGACAATAACATTCGCAATAACATCGTTTTACTGAATAATTAAGTAAACATAATTCCTTAATTTATCTTTGTAAAGAAACCTCATTGTTTAACTGGCTACTCTCTGCTGTCTCAGACGACGACATCACTTCCTGTCGGCCACCGTAACTTCTGTTGGGTGTAATTCACAACCTCACCACTAGATGCGCTAAACATTACACACTGCACCTTTAAATGCATGATGTGTATTTGTGTCGGATCCGTCAGTTGTGATGCATGTCGACAGACCAAGACGATCACAGATTTAGTTTTAATCTTATTTTTTATTATTCATTTTAATCAAATTGTATTTTTTTGTTTTTATTCATTTTTATTATTTATTTATTTTAATCTTGTTTTTTAATATGCATTTTAATCTGTTTTTATTTATTTGTGTAAAGATATTTTTATTTTTTTATTTTTTATTAACTTTTATTATTTATTTCAACTTGGTTTTTATTATTCATTTTTAGCAATTTGTATTTTTTTGTTTTTATTCATTTTTATTTAATCAATTTTTAATATTCATTTTAATCAATTTGTATTCAAATAATAGTTATGTATTTATTTATTTGAATACATTACTTGTTAATCAATTTGATTTTAGTTTTAAGGCCATTGCACACTGAGTCCGAAATTTTCGTATGTGTTTTTTCGTGTTCGTCAGCCTTAAAATTGGTCACGCACAGAAACCTTGCACACCGAGTCCGATGCGTATTTATTAAACCTTTGCGGGGAAAAACGCAAAAAAATACAAAATGGATTCGTCAAGCAGTGAGGATGATTTTGTTGCCCTCTTTCTTCTTAAAAACAGAAAAAGAAAGAGGAAATATTGGGTCCATCCAATTCTGAGATTGCGCCGAGAGGAAGGAGAGTTTCACCTCCTTATCAAAGAGTTGCGAAATTATCCCGAGCGATTCAAAATTTACCTCAGAATGTCAGTGGAAAAGTTTGATGCTTTGCTAGCGATACTGGAGCCACATATTATAAAGACCACCAATTTCCGTGAACCAATCGATCCTGAACTAGTCTGGTATGGACAGACACACACACACACACGGCCGGCGGAAGCGCTGGGCAGACAGAACAGCTGTATACAGGTTATATTTTATACCCAAATAATACATGATTAGTAATCGAATTGGCTGCTCAATCACACCTTAATCGATCCGAAATTTCGATCTGATTGAAAGGGGAGGTATTCCTTTTCTAATCCGATCGAGAGAACATGTAAACACTTGATTGTCAATTGTCAAAAAACCTCTCAAAATACTGGCTGTGGATGCGAAAAACGCAGAAAATCGAACCCGATCCGAATTTTTTTATTACGGACGAAAGTTTCGTAGACTGTGAGCAAGCGTGATTGACATAACGTGAGGTCGATTATTTATTTATTTTTTGTACGAAAATTTCGGATGCGAATTTCTGACTCATTGTGCAATGGCCTTTAGTCTTTATTTTAATATTTTATTCCTTTTAATCTTTTTTTATTTTAACGTTTCTTTTAAATAATTTTAATTTTAAGAAATTATTTGAATAAATGTTTATTTATTTGAATAAATGTTTATTTATTTATTTATTTATTTGAATAAATGTTTATTAGAATAGATTTGTGTTTTAGTTGTAATGGTATTGTATGTGATTGTAACGTGTGTGTGTGTGTGTGTGTGTGATGTCCGCTCAGGTGTGGAGCATGTCGACTCAGACGCTCCTGCACAGCTTCCCCAACGAACACGCCAGACAGTCGCTCTTCCGAAACCTCGGCACGGGCGTTATGCAGATCGAGACGGCTCCGGCCAATCAGGTGTTCTCCTGCGGCGCCGACGGCACCATGAAGATGCGCGTTCTTCCCGACGCCACGAGCGCTTACGGCTCCGCGAGGAACGACGTCAAGTTTATCATGTAGCACAATGACTTTCTTTGCACACGGTAAGGCAAGCAATACGAGAGAGAGAGAGAGAGAGACGCTGGCAGAACACACACACACACACACACACACACACACACACACTATAATACAGGGAAGCAGCCACGTCTTCAAGCACACTGTACCTTCAGCATATACAGTTAATCTGACATATTTATATCTCAGTAAAGCCTTAACTAGCCAAACTGTTGCTAAGCGGTGTTGTGATCGTGCTCTAGAGTTAATATAGTGATAAGTGTCCTTATATTTCTACCGATCATCCGTGATCTCTCGGTCTGGACGTCCGCGTGTGTGTAGTTGAAGATATTGAAGGTATTGTACAGTACTCTGATGAGCAGTATTGAGGCGAGCGCTAATGAAGCACTTCTGGAGAGATCAGCATCATTCCACTATAATTAAACTGGCTCGTCTACAGTCAGGAACCAGAACCAAGATCACAGCTACTTTTATTTTCAGATGTAAATATGAGACTTGATGAAATGATTCTGTGTTAAATATAAAGCATATTTATAATCATCATCGAAGCTTCTGCAGACGTTTGTTTTTAGGAACGTTGTTCAGGGTTTATTTTTTAGGCTTTTCTTTTACCTGCGGTCGATCTGTCGACTCGGGCACAGACGCTTTCTTTCGTTCTTTTATCTGATGAAGGTCGTTCTCTCTTCACCCAGTGATCATGCTTTCTGCCCTTTAACCTCTCAAATGTGAATATATACGCAAAATGAATTTAATTTTATAATGAGTATGAAGAGACCTGTAATATACATGACTGTAAAGAGGAAATAAATGACTTAATGCAACATATGTTTGTTTTTTGTTTTATTAATGATGTGATGTCATTAGAAACGGTCCAGCATCAGTAGAGTTAACGAACGGCTCGTTAGCGTTAGTGAGTCTGAGTGAGTCGTCGTGTGGATCTTCAGAGTTTGGCGTAATCCTTCAGAACGGCCTCCAGTTTCTGGCTCAACATTATGTTCCCTTTGACCTTCAGTTTTCCAGAGAAGAAGGCCTGTGGAGAAACACACGAGTGCAGTGTTGGAGGAACTCGACTCACTTCACTGACGTATCACATTACTACTTCAAGAAACTAGTGGACTAATGTGTTACTGTTCAATTTACAACAATATATCTAAGTTACTTTTTCACATTTATTGAGTGACAGCTCTCCTGTCCCCATGTAGAGGGAAATACAGTGAGGAGGTGTGTGAGTGAGAGAGAGAGTGTGAGTGAGTGAGAGAGACAGTGTGAGTGAGTGAGAGAGACAGTGTGAGTGAGAGAGAGAGAGAGCGAGTGAGACAGTGTGTGAGTGAGTGAGTGAGATAGTGTGAGTGAGAGAGAGAGCGAGTGAGACAGTGTGTGAGTGAGTGAGTGAGAGAGAGAGAGAGTGTGAGTGAGACAGTGTGAGTGAGAGAGAGAGAGAGCGAGTGAGACAGTGTGTGAGTGAGTGAGTGAGATAGTGTGAGAGTGTGAGTGAGTGAGATAGTGTGAGTGAGTGAGATAGTGTGAGTGAGAGTGAGAATGTGAGTGTGTGTGTGTGTGTGTGTGTGTGTGTGTGTGTGTGTGTGTGTGTGTGAGAGAGAGAGAGTGTGAGTGAGTGAGATAGTGTGAGAGAGTGAGTGTGAGTGAGATAGTGTGAGTGAGTGAGATAGTGAGTGTGAGAGAGAGACAATGTGAGAGTGTGTGTGTGTGTGTGAGAGAGACAGTGTGAGTGAGTGAGTGTGTGTGAGTGAGTGTGAGTGAGTGTGAGTGAGTGTGAGTGAGTGAGTGTGAGTGAGTGAGTGTGAGAGTCAGTGATGCGCGGGTTGATCCGAAATGAGCGGGTGCCTGCGGTTACGAGTCATCCAAAAATATTTTTAATGATATTCGGGTCGCGGTCGGTCGGGTCGTTTGAAATAAAGATGCCAATTAAACCTTTGTAATTGATATAGTACTAGAGAGCATATGAGCGGAGTGGAGCGGTGAGAATCTCCGCTCATCGCTTACGGAACTGTTCACCCCTCCGCTCCCCCGCTCAAACATCAGGCCGCTCCGCTCATTATCGCTCAGCGCTCAACGCAGTTTGCTCCGCGCTCCACCAAAATCGCCCCCCGCTCGCTCCAAAAAAGGAAAAAAAATCTACATGTATATCACTGTTAGCTTAGACCACAGCCTTACCTCCTAAACAACTAATGAGCAACAACAACATTTTTCAAATAGAAATGTTTTATTTCAAATTAGGCCTAGGCTATAAGGAATATAGCCTACACAAAGTCCTGTAAAATTTAACGAATAAATGGGCCTAATAATATAAATAACAATTATATAAACAAAAATATAGCCTACATACATTTTTTTTAAGTAAATTTACTATTAGGCCAGAATTTTGATAAGTTAACTTTTGCGCAACGCGCACGATTACAATTTAAATGGGCTTATATCCATTGTACACATAAACTGCTGTAAGTTAAAACGAATAAATGGGCCTAATAATATAAATAAAATTTATATAAACAAAAATATAAAAAAATATACATAAACGTTTTAAAAGTTGGCTAAATTAACTATTAGGCCAACATTCTTATAACTGAACTTGTGCGCAGCGCGCAGGATTAAAATTGAAATGGGCTTGTATCAATTGTTTGAATATTACGCTATATTTAATTTACACTTTGTTACAAGTTACCGTAGGCCATTCAATTTGCTAACCTTTTGCTTTCTTCCCAGCGTGTTCAGATAGCACACTGCATGTTTTCGAGAGATGTGTCTTTTTAGATTCCAAAATGAATCTTTACTGACTGAAACGATGTCTCCACATTCGTTTTCTTCTACCACATTATAGTTAGTTTTATATTATAGTGTAGCCTACCTGTATGACTTCTTATTTTCCTTTTTGAAGTAGCCTACTTTTTGAACTCCATTATTGAGCCGAGTTTTGACTGAAAATAGAATCCATCTTGCAGTCATCAACTGAGTCAGGCTGAGCATGCTTCAGAATCGTGGTGTGCGCGGAGCGAAATTGGAGCGGGAAATAGGGCGACGCTCCATCCTTTTAAAAATGCCGCTCTGCGTTCTGTCCAAGATCCGCCCGCTCGCTCCCGCTCCACTCCGCTCACATGCAATTTTCTATGAAATACATAGGCCTGCTACACTTTATTGGCTGAATAACTGGCGCGAAGGCACGAGCTCAGTCTGCAGGTAGAGATGGAGGCGGCAAGAGAAAAGGTGAAGACTGGGGAGTGGAAGCTCCGCAAATACAAAAAACAGAAAGAGCAAAATGTGGGAGACATTTGCCGAAATAATGAAAGATGATGACCAAAGTGCTGGCTTTGTCATGTGTACTTCTTGCTATGCATTTACTACTTTTAAAAAATGCGGGTCAGGAAGCGGGTCGGGTACAATATTTTCTTCTTTTTTTTTTGCGGTCCGAGTTGCGGGCGGGTTAGTTGAAAACGTCGGTCGGGTGCAGGTTGTTTATACATTGACCCGCGCATCACTGGTGAGAGTGTGAGTGAGTGAGATAGTGTGAGTGAGTGAGTGAGTGAGTGAGATAGTGTGAGTGAGAGCGTGAGTGAGAGAGAGACAATGTGAGAGTGAGTGAGTGAGTGTGTGTGTGTGTGTGAGTGTGAGTGTGAGAGAGTGTGTGTGTTTCTGTGTGACCGCCCGGATCACCAGTACCTTCTGTGGGTTCAGTTTCCCCGTCACCACGTCCATGAAGTCCTGGTCCGCCACAGTGAAGGTCACGTCAGCTTGACCTCCGGTGACCCCTCGGGTCAGAGCGCCTTGACCCGTCTTCAGATCCAGCGCTGAGAGAGAAACACAATCACACACTAACAATGACACACACACACACACACA
This sequence comes from Leuciscus leuciscus, assembly GCF_965113295.1. Lineage (NCBI taxonomy): Eukaryota > Metazoa > Chordata > Actinopteri > Cypriniformes > Leuciscidae > Leuciscus > Leuciscus leuciscus. The sequence continues at coordinate 458,109 of NC_138737.1, forward strand.
CACACACACACACGAACCTTTCCCTCGCCGCTTCAGTTTATATTCTCCTACAGGACGACCCGATTTACACAGGCCAGAAATGTTCATATGTGGAAAATATTCCACTCCATTACATAATGTTTCTCAACTGAGATGAATTATTTATTTAAATTTGTAATTTCTTTATTTTAATACATTTATTTTAATGAATTTTTACTTTTCAGTTTAATCTTATTTTATTATTTCTTTATTAAAATACATTGTTTATTTTTATTCATTATTTTGTATTTGAACAATGTTTGTTTATTTAGTTTTAATCTTATTTTTTATTATTCATTTTAATAAATTTAGTTTACATTTTCAAATGAATTTTAATAATTTTTTAGTGAAGTTTCATCTTATTTCTGTATTTTAATACAATGTTATTTCTTTTAAAGAAAGTTTAGTATTTCTTTAATACAATTTTAATATTTATTTGAATGAATTTATTTATTTGGTTTAATTATATTTTGTTTCTTTATTTCTATAATAAATTTTTATAAAATTTTTACTTAGTTTATTCTTTTTTATTGATTTATTTATTCAGTTTAATTTTAGTTCTAATGATTTATGTTCTCCACACACACACACACACACACACACACACACACTCACTCCAGTGTCTGGCGCGCTCCCCGTCCTTCATGATCTCCCAGGCCAGAACCGCGTTGACCTTCTTCACCAGCTCCTGACCTTGACCTTTGACCCTGCGCTCGATCTCAGCGAACACCAGATCGCTCTGCAGAACATCAGTCTGTGTGACAGAACATGAGCTTCCTTCAGTCCTCTGTGTGTGTGTGTGTGTGTGTGTGTGTGCGTGCGTGCGTGCGTGTGTGTGTGTGTACGTGCCTGTGGCGTCCCGGCGCTGACTGACACTTCCACTGATGCGTGTAAATCTATATACGCTCCCGCCAGAACCACGTCTCCCGTTTCCTTGACCTTGAAAACCAGCAGAATCAGAACCAGCGCTCGAGTTCAGAGGCAAAGGGGATTCTGGGATACGAGTGTGTGCTCACCGAACACTGAATGTGGATTCTGTTCTCTTCCTTCCACATCTGCGTCTCCAGAGACTGTCCTGGGAACACCGGCTTCACGAAACGCACCTGAGAACGAACACACACACACACACACGTACGTTAACCAGCCGACTGCTCTTTTACACACATCAATATGGTTGTAGTTCATGATTTTTCAGTGTTTAAGCTTCACAGTGATACATATTCACATTTATGCATTTGGCAGATGCTTTTATCCAAAACGACTTACATTGCATTTCGAGCTACACATTTACATTCTTATCAGTTCCTGCTTTCCCTGGGAATCGAACCCATGACCTTGGTGTTGTGAGCACCAGCATAAAAACTCGAACCGATCAAGAACGTTAGAGTGTGTGTGTGTGTGTGTGTGTGTGTGTGATAAAGCCCTGCTGAACTCTCGCTGTCGGCGCTGCTTTACCTTGATGGACTTGAATCTGGAAACATCATTTCCGGCGTAACGCTTGAGAACGTGGCGAGCGGCGAAACCAAACGAACACAAGCCGTGAAGGATTGGAGACTCGAATCCTGCGGGTCGATTAATACATCAACAATCAGAAACAGTGTGAGAGTCTCAGTGATGCTTTACAGCTTCTGTCAGGCAAACAGACTCACTCCACTGGATGACTCTGCATATTAATCTGGAATATTTTAATAAATGTTGTACCTCCCAGAGCGGCGAAACTGGGGTCGATGTGCAGCGGATTCCAGTCGCCACTCAACCGGTACAGAGCCGCCTGAGAACAACACCATCATAAACCATATTCATATACACTAGCGTTCAACGGTTTGAGCTCAGGTAGACTTTAATGTTTCTGAAAGTCACTCTTGATCGATCTAACCCTCATCCTTCCCTCACGGGTCAAAATGACACCAATTTTTTGTTTTGTCCAGAAAGCTTAATTTATTTTATTTTGATCATATTTGTTACATTTTTTAATTCAATGTTTTTTGGAGATTTTTGGTTATTTTTTATTTTGTTTACCTTTTAAATGACTAGATTTGATCAATAAATAATACATTAATTATAATTTAAGCACATTCCTCACATTCTTTCAACTTAAATTCAAAATAACTATCACTTTCATGCATAAACCTTTTAATTCAGCTCTTAATATCTTACATTGTGTGTCTTTGCCGACCTCTTGTGGAAAATAATAATATAACATGATGATATTTCATGACTTTATATGGCCTTATAGCTCTATATGGAGCAAATGAGCTGTTCCTCTGGGTCCTAAAGTCAGTTTCTCTTCAGTGTGCATTCAGATATACATGTAGACATTATTAAATAATTTTTTGGTAAAGTTTAGCATTTTGGGGTTTTTCTATGTGCACTGAAGCATTCCTCGCATTCCATTCATTCCTAAGAGTCTCAAAATGACCCGTGAGGGAAGGATTTGTTACTTTTTTAAATTTCTACCACAAAACTCCTCAAATCCATTAAAACATTTTTTTGTGTGTGTATTTGTGGTTCAAGTGCGAGAAAAGTCCTGGGGTCTTGGACCCTCCGATGAACACCCACATTTTAAAATGACATGAGGTTAATGCATCCTTTATAGCATCTCTTTTAAAAACCCCAGTGATTGTCATGAGTGATGCGGCGTGATGTCATGAGTGATGCGGCGTGATATCATGAGTGATGTGGTGTGGTGTCATGATGTGGTGTGGTGTCATGATGTGGTGTGGTGTCATGATGAGGTGTGATGTCATGAGTGATGAGGTGTGATGTCATGAGTGATGAGGTGTGATGTCATGAGTGATGCGGCGTGATATCATGAGTGATGTGGTGTGGTGTCATGATGTGGTGTGGTGTCATGATGTGGTGTGGTGTCATGATGAGGTGTGATGTCATGAGTGATGAGGTGTGATGTCATGAGTGATGCGGCGTGATGTCACCTGATCTCGAGACGTTTGCTCCACGATCACAGCATCAGCGGGCCTGTCTGGAAGAGGAGCCGTGACCTGAAGCAACACAAACACACACACTGGGGAATCAACGCCTGTGTGTGACTCTACGCAGCTGGTGTGTGTGTGTGAGAGAGTGTGTGACGTGATATTCACCACGGCCTTCTGGGACGTCCGCTTCCCACCGAACCCTCCAGCGCCGACGATGAACAACGAGAACTGATTATAACACACCAGCTCTCCGCCGCTGTACGTATGAACTGACACACACACGATGAAATTAATTCAGCTTTGATCACAGGAATAAATTACACTTTACTATACATTCACATAGAGAACAGATGATTTACATTAGAATAATATTTTTACTGTATTTTTTATCAGATAAATGCAGCATTTGTGAGAGACTTCTAATTAAACAATCTTGCTGAACCCAAACGCGTGTGTGTGTGTGTGTGTGTGTGTGTGTGTGTGTGTGTGTTTCACACTGATGTTGTTTCTCACCGTCGAGCAGGACGATCATCCCGGACCCTTTATCCAGCACATCTGCGACCACGGCCCGTGACGTCAGCGTCCCTGAGGAGACACACACCTTCAGTAACACATGAGACGCGAGTGTGTGAGGAGAGAAACGTCTTCAGAAACACATGAGGAGTGTGTGAGTGTGTGAGGAGAAGCGGAGCGTTGGCTGATGATCACCTGATGTGGGCAGCGGTTTGAACAGCTCCAGATACTGCTCTCCGTGCAGCAGCTGAAAGACACACACACACTGATGACATCACTGAGGACACACTCACATACTCTCTCTCTCTCTCACACACACACTCTCTCACACTCTCACACACTCACACCCTGCTGAAGTCGATCTGGAGTCCCGGGACGCTGCTGAGGCCGGTTATGGCGCTCTGGGTCACTCTCACTCTCACTCAGTCGGTTATGGCGCTCTGGGCCGCGATCACACACACACTCTCACTCTCACTCTCACTCTCTCTGCTGAAGTCGGTTATGGCGCTCTGGGCCGCGATCACACACGCGATCACACACTCTCACACACACTCTCACTCACTCACACCCTGCTGAAGTCGATCTGGAGTCCCGGGACGCTGCTGAGGCCGCTTATGGCGCTCTGGGT
>NC_138737.1:467200-484579 GCF_965113295.1 Leuciscus leuciscus
GTCATTCTCACCTCACGACCTCACTCTCAACTGATGACCTCAATCTCACCTGATGACGTCACTCTCACCTCACGACCTCACTCTCACCTGATGACCTCACTCTCACCTGATGACATCACGCTCACCTCACTCTCACCTGATGACGTCACTCACTCTCACCTGATGACATCACTCTCACCTCACTTTCACCTGATGACATCACTCTCACCTGATGACATCACTCTCACCTCACTCTCACCTGACGACATCACTCTCACCTCACTCTCTCCTGATGACATCACGCTCACTCTCACCTGATGACATCACCTCACTCTCACCTGATGACATCACGCTCACCTCACTCTCACCTGATGACCTCACTCTCACCTGATGACGTCACTCTCACCTGATGACGTCACTCTCACCTCACTCTCACCTGATGACGTCACGCTCACCTGATGACGTCACTCTCACCTCACTCTCACCTGATGACGTCACTCTCACCTCACTCTCACCTGATTACGTCACACTCACCTCACTCTCACCTGATGAGCTCAATCTCACCTGATGACGTCATTCTCACCTCACTCTCACCTCACGACCTCACTCTCACCTGATGACCTCAATCTCACCTGATGACGTCACTCTCACCTCACGACCTCACTCTCACCTGATGACCTCACTCTCACCTGATGACCTCACTCACACCTGATGACATCACGCTCACCTCACTCTCACCTGATGACGTCACTCACTCTCACCTGATGACATCACTCTCACCTCACTTTCACCTGATGACATCACTCTCACCTGATGACATCACTCTCACCTCACTCTCACCAGATGGCATCACTCTCCCCTCACTCTCACCTCACCTGATGACATCACTCTCACCAGATGACGTCACTCGTACGAAGGGCTGCACAATTAATCAAATTTCTAAACGCGATTACGATTACGGATGCCATGATTACGTAATCATTCAAAGCCGCGATTACAAAGAAAAGTCCACTAACATTATTCTGCGGTGCGTTTAGAGTTACGTTGTGAGAGGTGAATCACGACTACTTCAGAGAACCCAGCACAATATGGTGCTCATACCAACCAATTTCGAGGGGAATAATCGACAATTATGATTTTTCTCATAATTGTGCAGCCCTACGCTCACGTGATGACGTCACTCTCGCATGATTGGCTCAGCACCTGGAGGCATGACGGTCTCGGTGAGGCGGGATCCTGCGGTCGGTGCCACCGTGTTGCAGTGGATGTTGTACTTCTGGCCTTCGATGGCCAGTGTGTTGGACAGTCCCAGCAGACCCAGCTTCGCCGCGCTGTAGTTCGCCTGCCCGAAGTTCCCATAGATTCCCGCCGCGGACGACGTCATGATGATCCTGCACACAGACGCGAGGAAAACCCGTCAGGATAAAACATCACGTTCAGGTGAAACTACAGACTGTATAAAGCAGTGGGCGTAGTGTTCGTGACGTCACCCCTTGGTTTCTGAAGAGCATTTTTGAAGCCCAAAGCGTCACCGCCAAGCGGCAACCTTCCAGTCTCTCTCTTGAATCCAACACTCTTGAATCCAACACAACACTTTTGTATGTGTTTTATCTGTATTTTGTATTGTGAATGGACTCATTAGTGGGAATGCGCATTGTCCACTGTATTAACCTGCTGTCACTTTGCCTCTGTCCAGGGACTACAGATGAAAATTAGCTTGTAGCTATTTCTGGTCTGTGCAACACATTTGTTGTGCAATGTCCCTGTCAAATAAACAAATAAATAAATAAAAAATGATGTGACATTTCAATTATATTCTATGGTCACCGCACGTCACTCCCGGATAAACTAAAATATGCAGCGAGGCGGATTAGCTGAGGTGACGTGATGCTAACAGACAGCAGACAAACGGCTAGTAGTGACATCAGCGGCAATACACCTGTCACTCAAGTGGCCACGCCCTTAATTATGCAGAACTTTAAGGCTTAATATAATTTAAATGTCACTTCCGTGTTGGATTCAAGAGAGAGACGGGAAGGTCGCCGCTTGGTTGAAACACAGCGGTTCTCCGTACCTCCCAAACTTCTGGTTCTTCATGTGGTTCCAGGCGGCTCTCGTGACGAGGAACGAGCCTCTCAGATGAACACGGTGAATCAGGTCTGAAACACACGCTTCAAAGTCAGCTTTATCGCATAAACACAGACACGTGTGTGATACATCAGCTCAACTCGGTTAAAGTCCCCCTGTAGTCAATCATTTTATCCGTTAAAACTCATCTTTGATCACAAAAATGACATATTTAAATGTTTTTTCCTTGAAAAAAAAAAAGAGTCGTCATGCCTTAAAATATCTTGAATGTAACTCGACACCCTCGCCTCATTTAGTATGCGTGGGTCTATGAATATGCAAATAAACCCCGCCTCCACTCACTCACTCAGCTCAGAGATCCACTGGTTGACGATCACACGTTGATCTGATTGGTTACAAGGTAGTTTGTGACGTCAGAAACACCAGCGATTTCAAAGCGTGTGTTTGAGACTGTCTTTGGTTCACTGCAGTTTTAAGGAGGAAATACTCAGCAATGGTGTCGACTTATGAACTTACACATGGTTTGTCTTAAAGCATATTAAAAACACCACATAGACACATAAACTACATTAAAAGCTGGATTTTCACCACAGGGGGACTTTAAATAATTGATGTATTTTGCAACATTGATTTAAGATTCACATTGACTATATTCTGGCTTTACAGCAGAATCTGAATTCCTCTCATATTTGATGAAGTTTGCATCACTGATTTAGTTCATTACTGTGAAGCTGCTTTGAATCGCTCTGTACTGTATGAAGCGAGACTCGATGTTTCTTCACGTACCCCAATCCACGTCACTGGTCCGAGCGAAAGACCGGTCCCGCAGGATCCTTCAGAAACAGCAGAAACGTTACAACTCACGCCGTTCACTCTCAGAGAGCCAGAGATCAGAATCATCCACTTACCCAGCGTTATTCACCACGATATCTGAAACACAACACGTGCCCTCAGCTCCACAAACTCAACCACAATGCATTTAATCTAAAGAACAACAGAAATCTGCACCTTCAATATGATCTTTTTACTAAAATGTGGGGTTCCAGAAGTAAAAGCACCATTCGTCTTCTCCATAGTGGAACCGATTTTGACAGATACCTTATAAACCTTTACACTACAAGGTTGTTAATCGATGGAATACGCCTCCGCTGAAGCCGTCTGTTCGCATTACTTCAACTTGTTTTATAATAATCATGTTTAACAGCTGAATTAGGGGTGAAAATCATTGGCAATGCATCATGGGATTGTAGTTCTTTGCCTCATTAAAGACTTTGTGTTTTTGTTAGGGACTGACAGAGTTCTCCTCGTAGCCGGTTGGTTTGTTTCATGTATTGTAACGCTTTAACCAAGACTTTTTTCTTTTAAACCCCTATGGGAGAAATGAATGGACAAAATCCCTCCGGAACCAGCGCTGTGAAACTCTATAGATTATGGATAATAATATCACATCATATTGCAGGTCACCTATTCGTCCGAACGCATCCAGCGCCGTCTGTATGAGCTTCTCTCCGTCTTCCACTGAATCTGTGAGGTGAAGATACAGGATCAGGATCAGCATCAGGACAGGTGTGATTGATTGACAGGTGTGATTGATTGACAGGTGAATGGTTACCGTAGTTGGCCACGGCTTTCCCTCCGTTAGCTCTGATCTCCTCCACAACTCGATCCGCAGCCGCAGAACTCCTGCCTCCTCCTTTAATATCTCCTCCCAGATCATTGACTGTGGGAAAGAGAACAGAAAACACAGCTCTACAAAACGAATCATAAGCATCGACTCATTTGAACTGAATCATTTAGAGATCCGATCACCGATGACAGCGGCTCCTCTCTGCCCGAACGCCAGCGCATATTCCCTCCCCAAACCTGCACAAACACACATAATTTACATGATTTATGAATATCAGCATCAGATAATCATGAGGGCATCAGTCACTCAGTCTTATCTGCTGTTTGCACTTTGATCGACTCAGAAGAGCTGATTCACTGCCAAACAACACGCTTAAGCATTTATAAAAGCCTTTAAGCTCAATATACTCCGCAAATAATGCACGTGCATAAATATTACACATCTATAATCACGTGTCAGCAGGAACTTTCACAATAAAATAAGGATAATAGAGAATTATTATGCTCTCTGTCTCCTGCTGTAAACCCTCTCGGAAAGCGTTTGTCTGGTGCATTTACACATTATACTTCTGCAAAAATAACTGCATCTCTCTGTTAGTGAACTTTGCATTTACAAACTTGCATGTATTTGCATAAACGCATGAGTTTATGAAGCTAAAACTGACCTCCGCCGGCTCCCGTCACCAGCACCACTCGACCGTCGAAAGTCAAAGGCACAGACATGTTTAGATGATACTTCTGTTTATGATGATGATGATGTTTCTCGGGAGCGATCAGTGTGAAAGTCTTCGGATCTGCTGTGAAACACTCCGCTGTGACTTTTGCCCTACTTCCGCAGCGCTGACGTCACCCGAAAACAGCCAATCAGGTGCGCGCGTCTTCACTCCACCAAACAGCAGCACGTGACACTCATTTGTGCGCACTGTTTATTGTGATTAATATTCGAATATATAATCTAAATCGCAGTTTGAGCTGCTGTGTCACTGAGAGTGTTCATGTGTAAAATGTTTTATGAAATCTGCCATCATAAAAAAAAACACAACAAAAAAAAACACTAAAACTTAAAATATAAAAGTAAAAACTCATTAAAAATATTAATAAAAAACTGTAATAGCATCCCAAGGGTTAAAAAGCTGGTTTGAAATGTACTGTTCTCTATCATGGTTTTTGGCTCTGCTTGCTGTGAGGATTATTTACATATATTTGAATATATCATTATGTTGGCTTGAGCTATGTACTATTTAAAGTCCACATGAAATCAAAATGGAAGTTTTTTGGCTTTTAGTATGAATATGTCAGCTTTATTGTTATCTATAAGCTAGTGTGCTCCAAAACAATGACAAAACTCGCATTTAGTAGATATAAGCGTTCAAAACTCACAATCTCTCACTTCTGCCAATATAGATCAGGGATTTTGATGACATCACTCTGCACTGTCCAATCAAATGCTTTCTAGAATCTGAAGCTCCGCCCCCTAGATTATAAACTGACGCTGAAATCGGTCACTTGTTCACACATTTACTATATTCTACATGGTGAACGGCACATAGTGCACTATATAGGGGATAGGGAACGATTCAAAAAGTGTAAATATGCTTCCATTGGAGCGAATGAAGTCTGTTTCACGTCACAGATTAGGAGGAAACTGCGGCTTTACCGAGATCAACGGCTCTGGCCGAGCTGTGATATAAGATAAACACTATTGGCTATTTAAAAAGGGGGAGGAGCTGATCGATATGCCCCGCCCTGTCTTACTGTTTCAGTGGAAATTACGTCAACGCAGTGAATAATGCTGCACGATTCGCACTCAGTGGGACTTTAAACTTCTTCTTCTGAGACTAAATTTTAAGCAGTGTGTCCTCCTAGAGTCAAGTCAAGTCAAGTCAAGTATATTTGTATAGCGCTTTTCACAATACAGATTGTATCAAAGCAGCTTCACAGTATTAAATTAAAATAATACAACAAAGTTTGTTTCAAGAGGAATTTATTGATTGATAAAATTAAATTAAATATCCCCAAAATATCCCCAACTGAGCAAGCCAAAGGCAACAGTGGCAAGGAACCGAAAAACTCCATCAAGTGACCTAATGGTGTCCTAAAACTCCATCAAGTGACCTAATGGTGTCCTAAAGCTCCATCAAGTGACCTAATGGTGTCCTAAAGCTCCATCAGGTGACCTAATGGAGAAAAAAAACCTTGGGAGAACCCAGGCTCAGTCGGGGGCCAGTTCTCCTCTGGCATTTATGAGCTAGAGGCCGGATTGTAGTTTGAACTGTAAGATTATATGAATGCCTGGCTGAAGAGATGCGACTTTAATCTAGTTTTGAACTGGGAGAGCGAGTCTGAGCAACGAACAGTATCAGGAAGACTATTCCAGAGTTTTGGAGCCAAATGTGAAAACGCTCTCCCTCCTTTGGTGGTTCTGGATATCCTAGGTATGACCAAAAGCCTTGAATTTAGTGATCTTAAAGAGCGCGATGGATTATAGGGCGATAGAAGATCCGTTAAATAGACTGGAGCTAAGCCGTTTAGGGCTTTATAAGTCAGTAGCAATACCTTATAATTAATACGGAACTTTATAGGTAACCAATGCAGTGATGATAAAATTGGTGTTATATGATCATATTTTCTTGATCTCGTAAGAACTCTAGCGGCGGCATTTTGGACTAACTGTAGCTTGTTTATTGAGGATGCAGGACAACCAGCTAATAAAGCATTACAGTAATCCAGTCTCGAGGTCATGAATGCATGAACTAACTTTTCTGCATCAGAAACTGATAGCATATTACGTAGCTTAGCAATGTTTCTAAGGTGGAAAAAGGCTGTTTTTGTAACATATGAAATATGATTTTCAAAAGACAGGTTGCAATCGAGTATAACACCCAGGTCTTTTACTGTAGCGGATAAAGTAACAGGACATCCTATGATGTTAAAGTTGTATTGTGCGAGGTTTTGTGGGCGGTTTTTTGAACCGATAAGTATTACCTCTGTCTTGTCTGGATTTAATAAAAGAAAATTACGCGTCATCCAATCTTTTATATCTTTAACACACTCTGTCAATTTGGAAAATTTAGCGTTTTCATCCGGCCGTGATGAAATATATATTTGAGTGTCATCAGCATAACAATGGAAACTAATTCCATGTTTCCTTATAATATTTCCAAGTGGCATCATATATATGGAAAATAACAGAGGGCCTAACACAGATCCCTGCGGCACTCCATAGTTTACTGGAGTTATGATCGATTTTTCTTCATTTAAATAGACAAAATGGTAGCGGTCAGATAGGTATGATTTGAACCAGCTTAATGCTTGTCCTTAAACACCAGTATAATTTTGTAGTCGATCTAAGAGTAATGTGTGATCTATAGTATCGAACGCAGCACTAAGATCAAGTAAAACTAGTATTGAGATACAGCCTTGGTCAGAAGCTAAAAGTAAATCATTTGTGATTTTAACGAGCGCAGTTTCAGTGCTATGATGCGGTCTGAATCCAGACTGAAACTTTTCATAGATATCATTTTCTTGCAAGAAAGAGCCCAGTTGAGCGGACACCACTTTTTCTAATATTTTAGACATAAATGGAAGATTTGAAAGGGGTCTATAATTTGCTAGATTATTATGGTCTAATTGTGGTTTCTTAATGAGAGGTTTTATAACTGCCAGTTTAAATGTTCTTGGAACATGACCTAAAGATAAAGACGAGTTAATAATATTGAGGAGAGGCTCTTCCACTACAGGTAACACTTCTTTCAGTAGTTTAGTTGGTATAGGATCTAATAAACATGTTGTTGTTTTAGATGAAGTGATAAGTTTATTTAACTTTTTTTGTTCTATAGTTGTAAAGCACTGTAATTGTTCTTGCGGGGTGATAATTGAAGCTGAATTATAAGGCGCAATTGAAGATTGAACGTTTACAATTGTGGTTCTGATGCTTTCTATTTTCTCAGTGAAGAAGTTCATGAAATCATTACTACTGAACTGTAACGGGATATTTTGTTCGGGTGACGTCTGTTTATTTGTTAGTCTAGCCACGGTGTTAAATAAAAACCTTGGATTGTTTTGGTTGTTTTCTATTAGTTTGCGGAGGTGCTCAGCCCTGGCCGCTTTTAGGGCCTTTTTATAACGTGACATACTGTCTTTCCACGCGATTCTAAAGACCTCTAAATTAGTTTGTTTCCATTTACGCTCTAAAATACGGGTTTCTCTCTTTAAAACATGCGTAGTATTGTTATACCATGGTGCTTTATTTTTCTCTCTGACCTTTTTTAATTTAATAGGTGCAACCACATCCAATGTTCTAGAGAGAATGGTGCTCATAGTGCTAGTTAGTTCTTCTAGTTCATCTGTTTGTTTGGGTTCAGGCAGAAGCTGAGACAGATTAGATAAGCAATTTGAGAAATTATCTATGGTGGATGGAAGGATTGTTCTGCCTGGTCGATAATGCGGCGCCGCATGACATTTTACAGCAGTACATAATATGCAAGTTACCATGTAGTGATCAGTGACATCATCACTTTGTGGAATGATATCTATATCGGTTGGATCGGTTACATGTGATATAATTAAATCGAGTGTATGATTAAGACGATGAGTTGGTCCGGTGACGTTTTGCTTCCAAGCTACAATCACCAGACCTTCAGACCTTCTCCTTCAGACTGTTCTGACTCGCGTTGCTGTATCTTTTGTAACTGATCCTACGGACGATCACTATAGACTTTCATTGAGGGGGTCAAAACTTTTGAAGAAAAAGACTTATAGAGCGTTTAAGCTATCACTAGCAAAGCTTAATGACTATCCTATAGAACAACAGGCTAAAACTTGTTAGTAATATGCTAATTCATGCTATCAACATGTTAGCAACATGCTAACAACATGTTAAATCATGCTATTAACATGTTATATCATGTTAGCAACATGCTAACTTGTGTTACCATTGTGTTAAATCATGTAAGCAACATGTAAATAATGTCAACAACATCTTAAACATCCTAGCAACATGCTAAAATGTTAACAATGCGTTAAACCTTTTAGCAAACATGTTAAAACATGCTAGTAACATTTTTCTGACATTCTCTGATTAAAACCTTCAAATTTCAAACTTTTCAAAGTTGTTTCAAATTTTCAGACCTGGATTTGTCAAACCAACATTAAAGTTTATTAAATAAATATTTAGATCTTCATTTTGTTCATTTTATTATTTCATTATATTTCTTATTCTTTGTTAGATATCTAAGTTGAAATGACTGACAGTGACAGGCGAAGAGTGTTTCTGATTGGCTGTGACAGCGCAGGCTCCTCCTTCAATCAAGTGCCTTACAGGTGTAATTTCGCTCGGCACCTCTTTCATCTGTCAGATAATACCGACGTTTAATGTGTGATTAATAAATAAATAAATACATAAATAAATAATAAATAGATAAATGCTTAGAGTGCTATTAAATCGTTTTTCTGTTTCTTAAACACTAATTAATTAGCACAGACAGCCGTTCATTAATCAGTGTGAGCTGCTGTAATGTAAATGTCAGATGAGCACTGAATCATAACAGATCATATCTAATATCTTCTCAGTATTATTCAGGATTCATGAGGCTGGTGGTTTCCATCAGTGTTTGTGTGCGGACTGCGCATGCGCGTGTTCACCGGGACGCGCTGCTCGAGATTCTTCTGCATCTGTAAGAAAACATGCGAACATTAACATGTGTGATCGCCATGAGAGGACAGGCAGCACAGCACAGGTTCGGGTGACCGGGTCCGGTTCGGGTTCCGGTTCCGGTTCCGAGGATGTCCGGGAGCGCGGACGCGGACGGAGGCGTCAATAAAGTTCGAGTCAAACGACAGATCAGGGGCATCGTGAAGGATCTGGAGAACATCTTAGGAGACCTGAAGGATGTGGCGAAGGAGCTCAAAGAGGTGCGTGAGACTGCGATGATGATGATGATGAAGATGAGATGTGATGATGTCCATCGAGGCCTCTTGTAAACATGACATTTACTCGACACGGGTTCACTCGTGTGAGTCAGAATCAAAGATTCGATTCGCGTGCTGTTCGTCTCACTGACAGCTGTCACTCATTCGTCTACTGTTGTTGTTGTTTTTCATTATTCATGAGTAAACTGGGTCTGACAGACTTTAACACTCATTAGTTAGGCTACTTAGTTACGTTCACAAGAGGAGCATTGGGGAAATCAGATGCTCTTTATCCAGAGTACTGAATGTATGCAGATAAAGCATGCTTTATATCTCTGTGCAATAATATAGTTACATTTTGCAACGATTTGCTGTATATATATATATATATATATATATATATATATATATACACACACGACACATACAGATATATCGTATACACTATATATATTATATATAAACAGCTTTATGTGAGTGCTGTATATGTACGTGGATAAAGTTAAACATAATTACAGTACATGCAGATTTGAGTTCTTGTTTGTATGTGTTGATTTTTGTGTAGAATTAGGACTGAAATGTGTGGATCTTGGTTATCTGTGAGCGATGCTTCTACTGTACTTGTGGAAACACACACACACACACACACACACACACACACACACACACATTAATTCTTCAGTACTGTACTATAAATGTATTATGGCAGCACTGTATGAGTCGCTCATGGTCTCTTGTAAGTCGCTTTGGATTAAATGAAAGGAAAACACTCGCAGCTTCATGTCCTTTAAACTGAACATCAGAGGTCATTCGTGACTCACGCCTGATAAACTAATATCATTCACCTGGAGATGGTCAGACACAAGACAGAAACTGATTTCATTCATTATTGCTGTTACAGTGAGGAAACATGTCTCTTTCACAACATTCTTTTAAATATGCTAAACTATAACGTTGGCATTAGTGGAATCACAGTTCAAATCACACTTATCTGACAGTAAATGAAGAGTTACATCGATCTCGAGTTCAGTGTGGAGTTCCTCAAGGCTCAGTGCTAGGACCTTTGCTCTTCACCCGTTAGCTCTATATCGGCAGTTTACTTAGCAAGTTTACGCTGCCTTTTATTTCTATAGGGCTTTATACAATACAGAATTACAGATTATTTCAAAGCAGCTTCACAGTGATGAACAGGAAAATAACCGTGTCAAGGATGCAAACTCTCAAACATGAGGCAAGTTCGGATTCTGCTGTGAAGCAGCTCTAAATACACAATCGAGTCATTATTCAGATCAGTTCAGTTCAGTTTTGTTCTCGTCTGATAGTGTCAGTGCGGTCAGATCAATAATAGTTCTGGATATTATTAAAGGTGACATATTATGCCCCCTTTCACAAGATGTATTATAAATCTACGGTGTCCCCAGAATGTGTCTGTGAAACCTCAGCTCAAAAAAACCCCAGATCATTTATTACAGCTTGTCAAATTGGTCCCTTTTTGGGTGTGAGCAAAAACATGCCTTTTTGTGTGTGTGTGTGTGTGTGTGTGTCCCTTTAAATGCAAATGAGCTTTAGCTCCGCCTCCGTTCAGAAGAGGGCGGAGCCTTTACACGCTTCAGAAACTCCGGCAATAACAAAATGTGAAATGTGAATCTCACTCATCCTAAAGTTTGTGCTTTAAACAGGAACAAGTATCTACCAAATATCTCAGAACGCTAATATAGTTATCGTTATTTGTTTGTCTAATATTACCAATTCACAAGTAGTTAAATGGAAAGTTATTTTAATGAGTTAAAAGGATATTGTTGTGTATTTAAAAAATGCAAATATGTCCCCTTTAAGAGTTTTTAAACCCCCACTGATCAAGCCAAAGACGACTGAAGCTCAATCCCAGCTAGCAATGTTGCGTTTAAAAGACGTCTAATATCCGTCTAAACACAGCCCAGACGTCTAGGCTGAAACAAGGCAGAATTTGGGCCGTCAGTGGAAATTTAATAGACGTCTAAACCAGAGCCCAAGAATAGACTAGTCATCAATTAGATAACAAAGAAATGGAGTGAAGAAATGAAACCAAACACCTTGTATTCACTGTTTCCTTTGCTTACATGATGGAAATATATCAAACATCTCGCAAGTTATTTGGGCAAAAACGACATTTATTCAAATTTATTTTGGCTAGAAATGTGTTATCCGGTCTATAGTTAATGGAGATCAATGATGTCGATTGCGCGCTGGGAGGAGTCGTTGACGCTTGCCTCTCGTTGTGTTCCTCAGGTGGTTCAGGAGATCGACTGCCTGACGTCGGATCTTCATCTGGAAGAGGAGCTGACGGACAGTTCGAAGACCGACACGCTGAACAGCAGCTCCAGCAGCACCACAGCCTCCAGCGTCAAGATCTACCCCGAGGAGACGGTGCCGGTGTCTCCTGCTGTCCTGGCGGTCCTGAAGAGACCCGGTCCGACGCCCCGGGCCAGCGCCGAGCTCACGGCTAACGGGACGCTGATGAGGAACGGAGTCGCTAGCAGAGAGAAGCCTCACGCGAGCCGCTGTCCTCAGACCACGAGGGAACGGGTCCGCTTCAGCGAGAAGGTCCAGTATCACGGCTACTGCCCGGACTGTGGTCTGCAGTACGACATGAACAGCACGGATCTGCACTTACACGCAGAACTGATGGATCCCTCGCCGAGTCCCGTCCATCAGAACCTCGCGTTCCCCTCGCAGAAACCACAGAAGACCATTTTACGCAAGTCCACCAGCACCACCGTTTGATGCAGACTGAGTCCAAACGAACTGTTTTTGCACTTTTCTTTATAGTTTCCTTTTGTTTGGAGAGCACCAGACGGAGAGACGAGAGCAACGCAGATGTCGAACGGTAAGAGCTTTCAGAATCACCTTGTTTTCTCATGGAACGACCATTTATTAAAGGGATAGTTCACCCAAAAATGAAAATTAGCCCATGATTTACTCTCCCTCAAGCCATCCTAGGTGTATATGACACTCTTCTGTCAGAGGAATACTATCAGAGTTATATTAAAAAATGTCCTGGCTCTTCCAAGCTTTATAATGTCATTGAAAGGCTGTTTCTGTTTTGAAGTCCATAAAAGTGCATCCGTCCATCATAAAAACATAAATATTTAACACGTTACAAAGTAGAATTCTAGCTTCCGGCTGAACAGCAGCAGACGGAGAGACGAGATCTTCATCAGGCGAGTTTAGTTATACAGCACATTTCACACACTGGTAATTCAAAGTGCTTTACACAGAAAGGAATTAAAATAATCACAAAATAAAAGCAAGGAAAATTAAAATGGTTATAAAGGAATGAAAAGAGTAAAAAGATGATGATCATAGATAACTTACATCATAAAACATCCTTTAACTCTCAGAACTCTGAACCTTCTGACGTGACGTCACACACTCGTGAACATCTCCATATGAGTGTCTGTTAAAACAAGACGTCCTTATGATGGTTTTTGGAGTATTTAAAAAAAAAAAGACAGTCTCATAATGTTTGAAGAATGATAAAATGGAATGTTTATGTCGAGTCTCCTTCATTTATACAGCGCTTTCACAACACAGAGTTTCACAGCAGCTTTACTGAGATAACAGGAGAATAATGCAAAGTTTGTTTCCAGGAGAGAATAGCGTCTCAGTCCAGCTTAAGTGAGTTCAGCGATGGTTCATTTCTGGGTTAAAAAAGTTTTAAATTAAGTTATTTTTTATATATACTGTATACAGCCGCTCTGGAGTAAACCGTGATGTCATCGTCCAGCTCAGTTCAGTTCTCATATAATGCTGTCAGTGCAGGAGATCAATAATATTGTGGAATATTACATTAAATGTCCCGAACTAAACAAGACAAAAGCCGAAGGCGACAGGAACTCAAACTCCATCAGTGACAGAATGGAGGAAAACCCTCGTGAGAAACCAGACTCAGTCTCAGTTCTCCTCTGGCCGATGAGCAGTGTATGATTATGATTATGATTCAGGAGCATTATAGGTCAGAAGTCAGATTGGTTTGGAACAATAAGAATATTTTTTTATTATTTTTTTTATTATTTATTTATCTCAAACAATCAACATAGTTACACAACAAACAAAACAATAATTAAAACCACAAAATAAGACACAACCATCAAGTAAAAAAAAAATAAAACAAAAAAATAAATAAAAGAAAATAATAATAATAATAATAACAATAATAATAATACCAAAATATGATCATCTGCCAGTAGATCTTACAGTAACACTGTTATAAAACACAGTGAGTGTTTTCATCCTGAATCAATATTCCTCATGAGTGTCTCCTACTCACCAGCCTCTCATTACATGATGATCATCTGTGTCCATGTTAATGCCTCTTCCTCCTCCTCCTCCTCTTCCTCATGAGTGTCTCCTACTCACCAGCCTCTCATTACATGATGATCATCTGTGTCCATGTTAATGCCTCTTCCTCCTCCTCCTCCTCTTCCTCATGAGTGTCTCCTACTCACCAGCCTCTCATTACATGATGATCATCTGTGTCCATGTTAATGCCTCTTCCTCCTCCTCCTCCTCTTCCTCATGAGTGTCTCCTACTCACCAGCCTCTCATTACATGATGATCATCTGTGTCCATGTTAATGCCTCTTCCTCCTCCTCCTCCTCCTCCTCATGAGTGTCTCCTACTCACCAGCCTCTCATTACATGATGATCATCTGTGTCCATGTTAATGCCTCTTCCTCCTCCTCCTCCTCTTCCTCATGAGTGTCTCCTACTCACCAGCCTCTCATTACATGATGATCATCTGTGTCCATGTTAATGCCTCTTCCTCCTCCTCCTCCTCCTCTTCCTCATGAGTGTCTCCTACTCACCAGCCTCTCATTACATGATGATCATCTGTGTCCATGTTAATGCCTCTTCCTCCTCCTCCTCTTCCTCATGAGTGTCTCCTACTCACCAGCCTCTCATTACATGATGATCATCTGTGTCCATGTTAATGCCTCTTCCTCCTCCTCCTCCTCCTCCTCATGAGTGTCTCCTACTCACCAGCCTCTCATTACATGATGATCATCTGTGTCCATGTTAATGCCTCTTCCTCCTCCTCCTCCTCTTCCTCATGAGTGTCTCCTACTCACCAGCCTCTCATTACATGATGATCATCTGTGTCCATGTTAATGCCTCTTCCTCCTCCTCCTCCTCCTCTTCCTCATGAGTGTCTCCTACTCACCAGCCTCTCATTACATGATGATCATCTGTGTCCATGTTAATGCCTCTTCCTCCTCCTCCTCTTCCTCATGAGTGTCTCCTACTCACCAGCCTCTCATTACATGATGATCATCTGTGTCCATGTTAATGCCTCTTCCTCCTCCTCCTCTTCCTCATGAGTGTCTCCTACTCACCAGCCTCTCATTACATGATGATCATCTGTGTCCATGTTAATGCCTCTTCCTCCTCCTCCTCCTCTTCCTCATGAGTGTCTCCTACTCACCAGCCTCTCATTACATGATGATCATCTGTGTCCATGTTAATGCCTCTTCCTCCTCCTCCTCCTCCTCATGAGTGTCTCCTACACACCAGCCTCTCATTACATGATGATCATCTGTGTCCATGTTAATGCCTCTTCCTCCTCCTCCTCCTCCTCATGAGTGTCTCCTACTCACCAGCCTCTCATTACATGATGATCATCTGTGTCCATGTTAATGCCTCTTCCTCCTCCTCCTCCTCTTCCTCATGAGTGTCTCCTACTCACCAGCCTCTCATTACATGATGATCATCTGTGTCCATGTTAATGCCTCTTCCTCCTCCTCCTCCTCTTCCTCATGAGTGTCTCCTACTCACCAGCCTCTCATTACATGATGATCATCTGTGTCCATGTTAATGCCTCTTCCTCCTCCTCCTCCTCTTCCTCATGAGTGTCTCCTACTCACCAGCCTCTCATTACATGATGATCATCTGTGTCCATGTTAATGCCTCTTCCTCCTCCTCCTCCTCTTCCTCATGAGTGTCTCCTACTCACCAGCCTCTCATTACATGATGATCATCTGTGTCCATGTTAATGCCTCTTCCTCCTCCTCCTCCTCTTCCTCATGAGTGTCTCCTACTCACCAGCCTCTCATTACATGATGATCATCTGTGTCCATGTTAATGCCTCTTCCTCCTCCTCCTCCTCTTCCTCATGAGTGTCTCCTACTCACCAGCCTCTCATTACATGATGATCATCTGTGTCCATGTTAATGCCTCTTCCTCCTCCTCCTCTTCCTCATGAGTGTCTCCTACTCACCAGCCTCTCATTACATGATGATCATCTGTGTCCATGTTAATGCCTCTTCCTCCTCCTCCTCTTCCTCATGAGTGTCTCCTACTCACCAGCCTCTCATTACATGATGATCATCTGTGTCCATGTTAATGCCTCTTCCTCCTCCTCCTCCTCTTCCTCATGAGTGTCTCCTACTCACCAGCCTCTCATTACATGATGATCATCTGTGTCCATGTTAATGCCTCTTCCTCCTCCTCCTCCTCTTCCTCATGAGTGTCTCCTACTCACCAGCCTCTCATTACATGATGATCATCTGTGTCCATGTTAATGCCTCTTCCTCCTCCTCCTCCTCCTCCTCCTCATGAGTGTCTCCTACTCACCAGCCTCTCATTACATGATGATCATCTGTGTCCATGTTAATGCCTCTTCCTCCTCCTCCTCCTCTTCCTCATGAGTGTCTCCTACTCACCAGCCTCTCATTACATGATGATCATCTGTGTCCATGTTAATGCCTCTTCCTCCTCCTCCTCTTCCTCATGAGTGTCTCCTACTCACCAGCCTCTCATTACATGATGATCATCTGTGTCCATGTTAATGCCTCTTCCTCCTCCTCCTCCTCTTCCTCATGAGTGTCTCCTACTCACCAGCCTCTCATTACATGATGATCATCTGTGTCCATGTTAATGCCTCTTCCTCCTCCTCCTCCTCCTCCTCATGAGTGTCTCCTACTCACCAGCCTCTCATTACATGATGATCATCTGTGTCCATGTTAATGCCTCTTCCTCCTCCTCCTCCTCTTCCTCATGAGTGTCTCCTACTCACCAGCCTCTCATTACATGATGATCATCTGTGTCCATGTTAATGCCTCTTCCTCCTCCTCCTCCTCTTCCTCATGAGTGTCTCCTACTCACCAGCCTCTCATTACATGATGATCATCTGTGTCCATGTTAATGCCTCTTCCTCCTCCTCCTCCTCTTCCTCATGAGTGTCTCCTACTCACCAGCCTCTCATTACATGATGATCATCTGTGTCCATGTTAATGCCTCTTCCTCCTCCTCCTCCTCCTTCCTCATGAGTGTCTCCTACTCACCAGCCTCTCATTACATGATGATCATCTGTGTCCATGTTAATGCCTCTTCCTCCTCCTCCTCCTCTTCCTCATGAGTGTCTCCTACTCACCAGCCTCTCATTACATGATGATCATCTGTGTCCATGTTA
The DNA here is from genome assembly GCF_965113295.1 of Leuciscus leuciscus. Lineage (NCBI taxonomy): Eukaryota > Metazoa > Chordata > Actinopteri > Cypriniformes > Leuciscidae > Leuciscus > Leuciscus leuciscus. The sequence goes on from NC_138737.1 coordinate 484,253, forward strand.
ATGCCTCTTCCTCCTCCTCCTCCTCTTCCTCATGAGTGTCTCCTACTCACCAGCCTCTCATTACATGATGATCATCTGTGTCCATGTTAATGCCTCTTCCTCCTCCTCCTCCTCTTCCTCATGAGTGTCTCCTACTCACCAGCCTCTCATTACATGATGATCATCTCCTCTTCTTCCTCCTCCTCTTCTTCCTCCTCCTCCTCTTCCTCCTGCTCCTCTTCTTCCTCCTCTTCTTCTTTAGGTTTAATGTGTTGAGTTCAGCTGATGATGGTTTTATTTGGTCTTATTGTTCTCTTCCTCCTCCTCCTCCTCCTTCTCTTCCTCCTC
>NC_138737.1:484779-504779 GCF_965113295.1 Leuciscus leuciscus
AGTTGTGTTGAGTAGATTTGAGATGAGTTCTGTTGAGTTGAGTTGTGTTGTGTTGAGTTGTGTTGTGTATTGTTGAGTTGTGTTGAGTAGTTTTTAGTTCTGTAGTGTTGAGTTGTATAGTGTTTTATGTTTAGTTGTGTTGAGTTGTGATTTGAGTTGTTGTGTTGTGTTGTGTTGAGTTGTGTTGAGTTCTTGTGTTGAGCTGTTGTGTTGAGTTGTGTAGTGTTAAGTTGTGTTGAGATTTATTTAGTTGTGTTGAGTAGATTTGAAATGAGTTGAGTTGTGTTGTGTATTGTTGAGTTGTGTTATTGAGTTGTGTTGAGTAGTTTTAAATTCTGTAGTGTTGAGTTGTATAGTGTTTTGTGTTTAGTTGTGTTGAGTTGTGATTTGAGTTCTTGTATTGTGTTTTGTTGAGTTGTTGAGTTGAGTTGAGTTTAGTTGGGTTGGGTTGAGTTGTGTTGTGTAAAGTTTTTAAGTTGTGTTGTGTTGATTTTTTTTTGAGTTGAGTTGAGTTAAGTTGTTGTGTTGAGTTGAGTTGAGTTCCGTTGAGTTCCGTTGAGTTGAGTTGTGTTGTGTTGTGTTGTGTTATGTTGAGTTCAGTTCAGTTGAATTGTTCAGTTGAGTTGTGTTGAAATGTTCAGTTCAGTTGAGTTGTGTTGAGTTGAATTGTTCAGTTGAGTTGAGTTGTGTTGAATTGTTCAGTTGAGTTGAGTTGAATGGAATGGAATGGAATGGAATGGAATTGAATTGTGTTGTGTTGTGTTGTGTTGTGTTGTGTTGTGTTGTGTTGTGTTGAGTTCAGTTCAGTTGAATTGTTCAGTTGAGTTGTGTTGAATTGTTCAGTTGAGTTGTGTTGAGTTGAGTTGAGTTCCGTTGAGTTGAGTTGTGTTGTGTTGTGTTATGTTGAGTTCAGTTCAGTTGAATTGTTCAGTTGAGTTGTGTTGAAATGTTCAGTTCAGTTGAGTTGTGTTGAATTGAGTTGTGTTGAGTTGAATTGTTCAGTTGAGTTGAGTTGTGTTGAATTGTTCAGTTGAGTTGAATGGAATGGAATGGAATTGAATTGAATTGAATTGTGTTGTGTTGAGTTCAGTTCAGTTCAGTTCAGTTGAATTGTTCAGTTGAGTTGTGTTGAATTGTTCAGTTGAGTTGAGTTGAGTTGAATTGTTCAGTTGAGTTGAGTTGAGTTGAGTTGAAATGTTCAGTTGAGTTGAGTTGAGTTGAATTGAGTTGTGTTGAGTTGTGTTGTGTTCAGTTCAGTTCAGTTGAATTGTTCAGTTGAGTTGTGTTGAATTGTTCAGTTGAGTTGAGTTGAATTGTTCAGTTGAGTTGAGTTGAGTTGAGTTGAAATGTTCAGTTGAGTTGAGTTGAGTTGAGTTGAATTGAGTTGTGTTGAGTTGAATTGAGTTGTGTTGAGGTTCAGTTGTGTTGAGTTGTATTGAGTTGTTGTGAGTTGAGTTGTGTAGTGTTGAGTTGTGTTGATTAGTGTTCAGTTGTGTAGTGTTGAGTTGAGTTGTGTTGATATTGTTAAAAGCGCTATATGAATGAAGGTGACTTGACTTGACGAGTTGAGTTGTGTTGAATTTTTAAGTTGTGTTGGGTTAGGGTTAGGATTGTGTTGTGTTGAGTTGAGTTGAGTTGAGATGAGTTGTGTTGAGTTGTGTTAAGTTGAGTTGAATTGAATTGTTCAGTTGAGTTGTGTTGAATTGGGTTGAATTGAGTTGTGTTGAGTTGAATTGAATTGTTCAGTTGAGTTGAGTTGTGTTGAATTGTTCAGTTGAGTTGAGTTGAGTTGAATTGAGTTGTGTTGAGTTGAGTTGAGTTGAGTTGAGTTGAATTGTTTAGTTGAGTTGTGTTGTATCGTTCAGTTGAGTTGAGTTGAATTGAGTCGTGTTGAGTTGAATTGTTGAGTCTTGTTGAGTTGAATTGTTCAGTTGAGTTGAGTCGTGTTGAGTTGAATTGTTCAGTTGAGTTGAGTTGAGTTGAGTTGTGTTGAGTTGAGTTGAATTGTTCAGTTGAGTTGAGTTGAGTTGAGTTGTGTTGAATTGTTCAGTTGAGTTGAATTGAGTCGTGTTGAGTTGAATTATTCAGTTGAGTTGAGTTGAATTGTTCAGTTGAGTTGAGTTGAATTGAGTCCTGTTGAGTTGAATTGTTCAGTTGAGTTGAGTTGAATTGAGTCGTGTTGAGTTGAATTGTTCAGTTGAGTTGAGTTGAGTTGAACTGAATTGAGTTGAGTTGAGTTGAATTGTTCTGTTGAGTTGAGTTGAATTGTTCAGTTGAGTGAGGTGTGTTGAATTGTTGAGTTGAGTTGAATTGAGTTGAATTGTTCAGTTGAGTTGAATTGAGTCATGTTGAGTTGAGTTGAAATGTTCAGTTGAATTGAGTTGAGTTGAGTTGAGTTGAATTGTTGAGTTGAGTTGAACTGAACTGAACTGAACTGAGTTGAGTTGAGTTGAGTTGAATTGAATTGAACTGAGTTGAGTTGAGTTGAGTTGAATTGAATTGTTCGGTTGAGTTGAGTTGAGTTGAATTGAACTGAGTTGAGTTGAATTGTTCGGTTGAGTTGAGTTGAGTTGAGTTGAGTTGAATTGAATTGTTCGGTTGAGTTGAGTTGAGTTGAATTGAATTGTTCGGTTGAGTTGAGTTGAGTTGAGTTGAGTTGAGTTGAATTGAACTGAGTTGAGTTGAGTTGAATTGTTCGGTTGAGTTGAGTTGAGTTGAGTTGAGTTGAGTTGAATTGAACTGAGTTGAGTTGAGTTGAATTGTTCGGTTGAGTTGAGTTGAGTTGAGTTGAGTTGAGTTGAATTGAACTGAGTTAAGTTGTTCAGTTGTGTTCAGTTTTTGAGTTGGATGTATGTAATCATATATTTAGCTTCATTAATCAATCATTAACATGACATAACTGAGTCTTTAACGCTTCATTCCATCAGATTGAGAAACTGAAGAGACTGTGACTTTAAACACTGAACAGGTTTTGATGCAGCAGCAGCCAATGACAAACAAGAGAATGAATGATGCGTTTCCTGTGTGTTACTGAACACACACACGTCAGGGCTTCTCCTCACACACTCACTTCAGTGACTTCGACTGTATGAACCAGAAGAGACATTCCTCAAAACATCTTTTGGTTTGAAGAAACATGATAATTTCTGGTTTAGTCTGTAAATAATCCTGTCTTCTCATGTCATCTGTATTATCAGCATTCATGCGTTTCTGGAATCATAAGTCAATTGATATAGTGTATGAACAGCAATATTGAGCATGTGTGTAGAGCGTGTGCGTAGAGCGTGTGTGTGGAGCGTGTGTGTGGAGCGTGTGTGTAGAGCGTGTGTGTAGAGCGTATGTGTAGAGCGTGTGGAGTGTGTGTGTGGAGTGTGTGTGTAGAGCGTGTGTGTGGAGTGTGTGTGGAGTGTGTGTGTAGAGCGTGTGTGTAGAGCGTGTGTGTGTGTGGAGCGTGTGTGTGGAGCGTGCGTGTGTGTAGAGCGTGTGTGTAGAGCGTGTGTGTGGAGTGTGTGTGTGGAGTGTGTGTGTGGAGTGTGTGTGTGGAGTGTGTATGTAGAGCGTGTGTAAACGCTGAACTCCTGCTGTGTTTCACATGTGGCGCATGAAGAGCTTCTTATTTGATTTTAATGAGCAGTGGTCAAACTTCATGACCCTCATTAACACACACACTCACTCACTCACACACACACACACACTCACACACACACACACACACACACACACACACACACACACACACACACACACACACACACACACACACACACACACACACACACACACACACACACACACACACACACACACACACACACACACACTCACTCACTCACTCACTCTCTCACACACACACACACACACACACACACACACACACTCACTCACTCACTCTCTCACACACACACACACACACACACACACACACACACACAGATGGACACATTCAGACTCTCCTCTGGTTTCTCTCTGAAGTGTGTTTGAGGACAGGAGAATCGAGAGCCAAACCCGCAGCGCCACAGACTCATCTCAGAGAGACAGTGAACGTGACAAACTCCACATTCTGCTCTTTACACACTCCACACAAACACAACCTGTCTTTATCCTGTGACTAAAGGTGAAGATCAGCAGGACCTCCAGCATATTCTGGCTCAGGATACACTGATATATGACAACAGGCGACGAGTGTTTCTTCTGCTCCCAAAGTCACAATTCATTATTTACTTAAATCCTCTAAACTAAAAAAATTAAAAGTCCTCCACACCATCACTGGTTTGCATGATAATTCCTTTATTATTGATCATATTTTACAGTATAGCATATTTTAGTATTTTAGTAATAGTTTTTTTTTTATTCCTTACTTCATAGATTCATACTTTACAGATTAACTTAAATCCTCTAAATAAATAAATAAACACTCAATACACAACCAGGTTTGCAAGATAATTCCTGTATTTTTTTACTTAAACTTGAAATTAAACATTTAGAAGTAATTCAAGTGTTACACAAAAAACATTATACCCAAACATTGTGTTGTCACGCCTGACCCAGGAGCTGGGTAACACAGACTCTACCCAAACACTGAGAAAACTACCCAGAAATGTGCCCAGGAGTGTGTGTCGGGGCCCAGGAGTGTGTGTCGCGGCCCAGGAGTGTGTGTCGAGGCCCAGGAGTGTGTGTCGCGGCCCAGGAGTGTGTGTCGGGGCCCAGGAGTGTGTGTCGCGGCCCAGGAGTGTGTGTCGCGGCCCAGGAGTGTGTGTCGCGGCTCAGGAGTGTGTGTCGCGGCCCAGGAGTGTGTGTCGCGGCCCAGGAGTGTGTGTCGCGGCCCAGGAGTGTGTGTCGGGGCCCAGGAGTGTGTGACGCGGCCCAGGAGTGTGTGTCGGGGCCCAGGAGTGTGTGTCGCGGCCCAGGAGTGTGTGTCGCGGCCCAGGAGTGTGTGTCGGGCCCAGGAGTGTGTGTCGGGGCCCAGGAGTGTGTGTCGCGGCCCAGGAGTGTGTGTCGCGGCCCAGGAGTGTGTGTCGCGGCCCAGGAGTGTGTGTCGCGGCTCAGGAGTGTGTGTCGGGGCCCAGGAGTGTGTGTCGCGGCTCAGGAGTGTGTGTCGCGGCTCAGGAGTGTGTGTCGCGGCCCAGGAGTGTGTGTCGCGGCCCAGGAGTGTGTGTCGCGGCTCAGGAGTGTGTGTCGCGGCCCAGGAGTGTGTGTCGCGGCCCAGGAGTGTGTGTCGCGGCCCAGGAGTGTGTGTCGGGGCCCAGGAGTGTGTGACGCGGCCCAGGAGTGTGTGTCGGGGCCCAGGAGTGTGTGTCGCGGCCCAGGAGTGTGTGTCGCGGCCCAGAGTGTGTGTCGGGGCCCAGGAGTGTGTGTCGGGGCCCAGGAGTGTGTGTCGCGGCCCAGGAGTGTGTGTCGCGGCCCAGGAGTGTGTGACGCGGCCCAGGAGTGTGTGACGCGGCCCAGGAGTGTGTGACGCGGCCCAGGAGTGTGTGACGCGGCCCAGGAGTGTGTGTCGCGGCCCAGGAGTGTGTGTCGCGGCCCAGGAGTGTGTGTCGCGGCCCAGGAGTGTGTGTCGGGGCCCAGGAGTGTGTGTCGCGGCTCAGGAGTGTGTGTCGCGGCCCAGGAGTGTGTGTCGCGGCTCAGGAGTGTGTGTCGGGGCCCAGGAGTGTGTGTCGCGGCCCAGGAGTGTGTGTCGCGGCCCAGGAGTGTGTGTCGCGGCCCAGGAGTGTGTGTCGCGGCCCAGGAGTGTGTGTCGGGGCCCAGGAGTGTGTGTCGCGGCTCAGGAGTGTGTGTCGCGGCCCAGGAGTGTGTGTCGCGGCTCAGGAGTGTGTGTCGGGGCCTAGGAGTGTGTGTCGCGGCCCAGGAGTGTGTGACGCGGCCCAGGAGTGTGTGACGCGGCCCAGGAGTGTGTGACGCGGCCCAGGAGTGTGTGTCGGGGCCCAGGAGTGTGTGTCGCGGCCCAGGAGTGTGTGTCGCGGCCCAGGAGTGTGTGTCGCGGCCCAGGAGTGTGTGTCGGGGCCCAGGAGTGTGTGTCGCGGCTCAGGAGTGTGTGTCGCGGCCCAGGAGTGTGTGTCGCGGCTCAGGAGTGTGTGTCGGGGCCTAGGAGTGTGTGTCGCGGCCAGGAGTGTGTGTCGCGGCCCAGGAGTGTGTGTCGCGGCCCAGGAGTGTGTGTCGCGGCCCAGGAGTGTGTGTCGCGGCCCAGGAGTGTGTGTCGCGGCCCAGGAGTGTGTGTCGCGGCCCAGGAGTGTGTGTCGCGGCCCAGGAGTGTGTGACGCGGCCCAGGAGTGTGTGACGCGGCCCAGGAGTGTGTGTCGCGGCCCAGGAGTGTGTGTCGCGGCCCAGGAGTGTGTGTCGCGGCCCAGGAGTGTGTGTCGGGGCCCAGGAGTGTGTGACGCGGCCCAGGAGTGTGTGTCGGGGCCCAGGAGTGTGTGTCGCGGCCCAGGAGTGTGTGTCGCGGCCCAGGAGTGTGTGTCGGGGCCCAGGAGTGTGTGTCGGGGCCCAGGAGTGTGTGTCGCGGCCCAGGAGTGTGTGTCGCGGCCCAGGAGTGTGTGTCGCGGCCCAGGAGTGTGTGTCGCGGCTCAGGAGTGTGTGTCGGGGCCCAGGAGTGTGTGTCGCGGCTCAGGAGTGTGTGTCGCGGCTCAGGAGTGTGTGTCGCGGCCCAGGAGTGTGTGTCGCGGCCCAGGAGTGTGTGTCGCGGCTCAGGAGTGTGTGTCGCGGCCCAGGAGTGTGTGTCGCGGCCCAGGAGTGTGTGTCGCGGCCCAGGAGTGTGTGTCGGGGCCCAGGAGTGTGTGACGCGGCCCAGGAGTGTGTGTCGGGGCCCAGGAGTGTGTGTCGCGGCCCAGGAGTGTGTGTCGCGGCCCAGGAGTGTGTGTCGGGGCCCAGGAGTGTGTGTCGGGGCCCAGGAGTGTGTGTCGCGGCCCAGGAGTGTGTGTCGCGGCCCAGGAGTGTGTGACGCGGCCCAGGAGTGTGTGACGCGGCCCAGGAGTGTGTGACGCGGCCCAGGAGTGTGTGACGCGGCCCAGGAGTGTGTGTCGCGGCCCAGGAGTGTGTGTCGCGGCCCAGGAGTGTGTGTCGCGGCCCAGGAGTGTGTGTCGGGGCCCAGGAGTGTGTGTCGCGGCTCAGGAGTGTGTGTCGCGGCCCAGGAGTGTGTGTCGCGGCTCAGGAGTGTGTGTCGGGGCCCAGGAGTGTGTGTCGCGGCCAGGAGTGTGTGTCGCGGCCCAGGAGTGTGTGTCGCGGCCCAGGAGTGTGTGTCGCGGCCCAGGAGTGTGTGTCGGGGCCCAGGAGTGTGTGTCGCGGCTCAGGAGTGTGTGTCGCGGCCCAGGAGTGTGTGTCGCGGCTCAGGAGTGTGTGTCGGGGCCTAGGAGTGTGTGTCGCGGCCCAGGAGTGTGTGACGCGGCCCAGGAGTGTGTGACGCGGCCCAGGAGTGTGTGACGCGGCCCAGGAGTGTGTGTCGGGGCCCAGGAGTGTGTGTCGCGGCCCAGGAGTGTGTGTCGCGGCCCAGGAGTGTGTGTCGCGGCCCAGGAGTGTGTGTCGGGGCCCAGGAGTGTGTGTCGCGGCTCAGGAGTGTGTGTCGCGGCCCAGGAGTGTGTGTCGCGGCTCAGGAGTGTGTGTCGGGGCCTAGGAGTGTGTGTCGCGGCCCAGGAGTGTGTGTCGCGGCCCAGGAGTGTGTGTCGCGGCCCAGGAGTGTGTGTCGGGGCCCAGGAGTGTGTGTCGCGGCCCAGGAGTGTGTGTCGCGGCCCAGGAGTGTGTGTCGCGGCCCAGGAGTGTGTGACGCGGCCCAGGAGTGTGTGACGCGGCCCAGGAGTGTGTGTCGCGGCCCAGGAGTGTGTGTCGCGGCCCAGGAGTGTGTGTCGCGGCCCAGGAGTGTGTGTCGCGGCTCAGGAGTGTGTGTCGGGGCCCAGGAGTGTGTGTCGCGGCTCAGGAGTGTGTGTCGGGGCCCAGGAGTGTGTGTCGCGGCCCAGGAGTGTGTGTCGGGGCCCAGGAGTGTGTGTCGGGGCCCAGGAGTGTGTGTCGGGGCCCAGGAGTGTGTGTCGCGGCCCAGGAGTGTGTGTCGCGGCCCAGGAGTGTGTGTCGGGGCCCAGGAGTGTGTGTCGGGGCCCAGGAGTGTGTGTCGCGGCCCAGGAGTGTGTGTCGCGGCCCAGGAGTGTGTGTCGGGGCCCAGGAGTGTGTGTCGCGGCCCAGGAGTGTGTGTCGCGGCCCAGGAGTGTGTGAGTGAATGACGAGTGTTTCTTCTGCTCCCAAAGTCACAAGTCATTATGTTTAAATACTAATAAGTGTGAAAGTAAATGATAAAAACAGATGTAAACATAAAGACCCTCTCATTTCTTCTGTTCTAAATATATCTGATTCTAGTTTCTAATTGGCTGAATCAGCAACATTTACAAATTATGTATTTGTTATTTACTAATTTTCATTGTATGAACCAAAAAATAAATTTCTCAAAATATATTTTGGTTTGGAAGCACATGATAAATTATCATTTTTTTTCTCACTTTTCTCTTATTAATAAATCATTGCATTGAAATTATATGGACTCTGTGGTTTGCTTTATTGTGTGTATGTAACGCAGTTGTTGTGAGATCTGTGTGTAGAGCTGATGATGTGTAACTCTGAGACTGTACAGATGAACGCACATCAGCTCCTCCTCATCATCATCCTCGCGCGCTGAGCTTCAGATGGTCACGCGCGCTCTCTCGCACACACACCGCTGGTTTAGCGTGCATTATGGAGCGCGGGAGTCTCGTTCTGCTTTTCATGTGTGTTTGTAGTTGCGTTTCGACAGTTTTCTCTCAGCTGAACGCCGGATCGAGAGCGGCGGCTCGCGCGCAACAGGCCGGTGCACTGCGCGCGCGGACGCGATGGACGAATAACGGGCGCGTGTTTAATCTGATGAGCCGCGGGTCCGAGTACGTGCGCGGGAACGCGCCGCTCCACCGGTGACCGGGACCAGGAACGGGAGGAACGCTAGCAGGAGCCCCGGTGATGAAGGGATGATGTCCGATGATCCGTACGATCCCTACAAATCCATCAGGAACAGTCCCTACAACCCGTACTACAACTACTACGACTCGTACTACCGACCCAGTCCGAGGAGCGCGCAGAGGCATCACGGGTACGGAACCAGATACTTCCAGAACGGTAAGAACCAGTCCAACACCAGAGAACGTTCTGCCAGGGTTCCCTCAGAGTTATGATCAAACGTTCTTCCAGTGACGCTCATAGAGCGTTCGTTATCTGGTCTTTAATCATGTTCTCAAAATGTTTGAACAAAAACATTATTTTTACGTCATTCTTGGAACGTTTTTCTGAAACATTTTAGTTTGATGTTCGTCTGAGTTTTTTTTTAAATGTTACTGCTTGTTTCAGGACGTTCAGAGAACATGTAAAAGTAACGTTTCCATCATGTTTGAAGAATTATTAAAGGGAGAAGAAACGATCTCTAACGTTCATAACCAAGAAAAAACGTTTTTTTTTTTTTTGGAACATCCAGAGAACATTCAGAAATAACGTTTTCATTATGCAACAGTTGTGATTATTATTATTATTATTATTATTATATGGAAACACACACACACACACACACACACACACACACATACTCTCTCTCTCTACACACAGACACACACACTATAAATCTCTCTCTCTACACACACACACACGCACACACACACACAGACTATCTCTCGCTCTCTCTCTCTCTCACACACACACACACACACACACACACACACACACACACACACACACACACACACACACACACACACACACACAGACTATCTCTCGCTCTCTCTCTCTCACACACACACACACACACACACACACACACACACACACACACACACACAAACAGACTCTCTCTCTCTCTCTCTCACACACACAGACTCTCTCTCTCTCTTCTCACACACACACACACACACACTATATCTCTCTTTCTACACACACACACACTATAAATCTCTCTCTCTCTCTCACACACACACACACACACACACACACACACACACACACACACACACACACACAGAGACTATCTCTCTCTCTCTCTCTCTCTCACACACACACATACTCTCTCTCTCTACACACAGACACACACACTATAAATCTCTCTCTCTACACACACACACACACACACACACACACACACACACACACACACACACACGCATACTCTCTTTCTCTACATACACACACACACACACACACACACACACAGACTATCTCTCGCTCTCTCTCTCTCTCTCACACACACACACACACACACACACACAGACTATCTCTCGCTCTCTCTCTCTCACACACACACACACACACACACACACACACACACACACACACACACACACACACACACACACACACAAACAGACTCTCTCTCTCTCTCTCTCTCTCACACACACACACACACACACACTATATATCTCTCTCTACACACACACTATAAATCTCTCTCTCTCTCACACACACACACTCTCTGTCTTGCCACTGTCGCCTTCAGCTTTTGTCTTGTTTAGTTCGGGACATTTAATTTAATATTCCACAATATTATTGATCTCCTGCACTGACAGCATTATACGAGAACTGAACTGAGCTGGACGATGACATCACGGTTTTCTCCAGAGCGGCTGTATATATATATATATATAAATGAACAAAATTAATAACTTTTTTACAACAGAAATGAAGCATCACTGAACTTACTTAAGCTGGACTGAGACGCTATTTTCTCCTGGAAACAAACTTTGCATTATTCTCCTGTTATCTCAGTAAAGCTGCTGTGAAACTCTGTGTTGTGAAAGCGCTGTATAAATAAAGGAGACTCGACTGGAATCTCCGCAGGTCTCCCGGATCTGGTGGTCGATCCTTACATGATCCAGGTCTCCACGTACGTCCAGAGAGTCCCGATGTACAACCTCAGATGCGCTGCGGAGGAGAACTGCCTGGCGAGGTCTGGTTACAATCATTAATGATGATGATAATGATGATGATGATGATGATGCACTCTTAAAAATAAAGCTTCTTCATCAGCATCAATGGTTCCATGAAGAACCTCGAACATCCATGGAATCTTTCCACTGCATAAAATGTGCTTTAGATTATTAAATATTCTTCACATTAAGAACAAAGTTCTGTGGCATTGATGGAAAAACTCCTCTTGTGGAATCTTTGTGTTTAACCTTATAGTCACTCAATAACTTTACAGCAACAGAAACTCTTCTCTGGTTTCTGAACTCAAGAACTGTTGAAGAACCTGATATTAAATGTGTCAGAGTCAGAAAAATCTCCTTCTGTGTTCCTCAGTTCGTCAGCAAATGCGCGAGACTACGACACCAGGGTTCTGTTGAGGTTCCCTCAGCGCGTGAAGAACCAGGGAACCGCAGACTTCCTTCCCAGCAGACCGAGGCACGCCTGGGAATGGCACAGCTGCCACAAGTGAGGAGAACACACAGACAGGAGACGCTGAGACTGGTGGAGTTAGGGTTAGTGGTGATGGAGTTAGGGTTAGGGTTAGTGGTGGTGGAGTTAAAGGGTTAGGGTTAGTGGTGGTGGTGGAGTTAGGGTTAGGGTTAGTGGTGGTGGAGTTAGGGTTAGTGGTGGTGGAGTTAAAGGGTGACCCTGTGATCTACTCGCCCTCAAGCCTTTCTAGGTGTACATAACTTTCTTATTTCAGCCAATGATGTCGGAGTTATATTAAAAAATATCCTTGCTCTTCCCAGCTTTTGAGGTCACTTGTCATGTGTCGGGTCAGACTCAGAGGTCATGCGTCGGGTCAGAGGTCACCCTTCCGCCGTAACTCAACTCGCATACGGCCGTTACCAAAAGCCAGTGATTATAGTTTATAAAGTTATAAATATTGGCTTCAGAAGGCCTTTATGAACCCCTGGAGCCGAGTGGATCACTGTTATGATGGATGGATGCACTTTTTTGGGCTTCAAAATCTCAGGTCCCATTCACTCCCATTATTAAGCTGGGATGAGCCAGGATACTTCTCAGATTGTTCGGCTGAAAGAAAAAAAAATCATATATACCTAGGCTAGGATGGCTTGAGGACGAGTAAATCATGGGATAAGTTTTGGGTGAAGTAAATCTACCTTTAAAGTACATTTATATTGTAGCGAACAGAGAAAATGACAAACTCACTTAATGGTTATAATGCTGGTTTATTAACGTGAGCAGCTGTGTGACCCATGCACTTACCTCACACAGTCCAGAGAACCTCAAACTTCTGGAACTTTCACCCCAGGTGTTTGTCACACCAGCCCTAAACGACAGAAAACAACATTGCTGTGATGTGATTTCAAATTAATCTGCTGGAAAAAAAGAATAACAAGCGAAATGAAAGCCTGTGTGTTTCAGTCACTATCACAGCATGAACGAGTTCTGCCACTACGACCTGCTGGACTCCAGCACACAGCAGAGGGTCGCCGAGGGCCATAAGGCCAGCTTCTGTCTGGAGGACACGTCCTGTGACCCCGGCTACTACCGCCGCTACGCCTGCACGTCCCACACACAGGTGCGTTCACACTGCCACACACACACACACACACACACACACACACACACACACACACACACACACACACACAGGTGCGTTCACACCGCCACACACACACACACACACACACACACACACACAGGTGCGTTCACACCGCCACACACACACACACACACACACACACACACACACACACACACACACACACAGGTGCGTTCACACCGCCTCACACACACACACAGGTGCGTTCACACCGCCACACACACACACACACACACACACACAGGTGCGTTCACACCGCCACACACACACACACAGGTGCGTTCACACACACACACACACACACAGGTGCGTTCACACCGCCACACACACACACACAGGTGCGTTCACACCGCCACACACACACACACACACACACACACACACACACACACACACACACACACACAGGTGCGTTCACACCGCCACACACACACACACACACACACACACACACACACACAGGTGCGTTCACACCGCCACACACACACACACACACACACACACACAGGTGCGTTCACACCGCCACACACACACACAGGTGCGTTCACACCGCCACACACACACACACACACACACACACACACACACAGGTGCGTTCACACCGCCACACACACACACACACACACACACACACACACACACACAGGTGCGTTCACACCGCCTCACACACACAGCCTCATGATCCCGTCTCTCGCCGCAGGGTTTGAGTCCTGGATGCTACGACACCTACAGCGCGGACATCGACTGCCAGTGGATCGACATCACAGACGTCCAGCCGGGACGATACATCCTCAAGGTCAGAAACCTTAAGCTTCTCTTAAGGATTGCTGTTTTTTTGTAGGTATAATATATTCCACAAGTTCACACTTACATGTAGTTAAGTGGAGTAAAGGTTATGCGTATTTGGCCGAACCCAGAGTACTCTCCCCGGTTGTTGTAAGAGTAGTTAGGACTAGAAGTGAGGAGATGGGGTGGTGGAGGGATGCTGTTAAAGAGGTAAGTCTGCTGTATATCTCTCATTTTGGTAATTATTTGATTAACTGAGTGCGCTCCTCTTCAGTTCATTTAGGTTAATTATCTGAACGTGCTCCTCCCAAACTTTGTCAATAAAACATCATATAAATTACGTCATATGCAGGGGCGATTCCAGGATTTTATAAATGGGGGGGGGACCAAGAACCAGTGAGGGGGGGCCATGGGAAATCAGAAAATTTAACTGGAAATAAATACTTGTTTAGAAAATATTAAGCACGATTTCAAAAATCTTTGCAATGCCCAGTGCCCTAATATAGATGGTATTAAATGTGGCACTGCATTTATTGCACCACACAGTTAGACACTATTAATAAATAAAAAACTAAAAAAGAGTCTATCCTCTTTTCATTCTCAACCCCCCCCCCCCCCCCCCCCCACCACTAAATTATGCCTAAAAATAAATAAAAAACCATTGCATAACGAGTTGCATATGGTGTTAGTTAACGTTCTCACATTTTAATGTTTACCATGCCATGGCTTTTTTGGAAAAATATTATTGTGCCTTTAGTCTTTAAAACAACAGATAAAGTAATATTTATCTATAATAGCAATCATATTCCACCCCGTGCCCCCCCTCTAGACACGCCCCTGGTCATATGCTCTCAATGACAAATGCGGAACAGTTAGTTCATGCGTTCATGACCTCAAGGTTTAGATTACTGTAATGCTCTGCTGGGGGGGTTGCCCTGCACGCTTAATAAACAAACTCCAAAACTCCAGCTGGTCCAAAACACAGCATTTGCACATATATATTCAAACCTATAGACTAAACACATAAAATGCATGTGCACGCCGTCACCATTTTCACAGATTCCCGTTTTTGAAGTTTACACAGAGATTTTTTTTCAACGCATGCACCTTGGATCCTGTTTCAAAGTTTGCGTTCTCGAGCTCCAAACACTGTTGTCGTTTAAACGAACAGCCAGTTTCCTGTGAGAACGGTGTGTGTTAGCGGCCCCTAAGTTAACAACTAATGATCTTTACAACAGAAGTGAATCAATCAAAACTAACTTTATCTGGACAATAACTTTATTCTAGATCTGCTGTAAAGCCTAAACACTCTCTGTTACTGTAATCTCCTATTATCACTGTAAAGCTGCTGTGAAACGCTCTATATTGTTTAAAGCGCTGTATAAATGAAGGAGACTTGACTGGTATGTGTGAGAGGGTTTGATGTTTTTATTCCAGGTTACAGTGAACCCGGGGTTCCAGGTGTCCGAGTCGGACTTCAGCAATAACATCGTCCGCTGTGACGTCCAGTACACCGGCAGCTCCGCTCACGTGTCCGGCTGCGGCGTCACTCCGTAAGGGTTTTTTTATTTTATTTTTTTATATAAATAACAACTTTGTATACAATACACAAAATATATCAACAATATGTTCTATGTCATCTGAACATACAGGAGAAAAAAGAAAAACATTTAACAATGATTTGCTAAAAAAAGAAAAATAACAAAGGAAAAGTTGGAGAAGAGAAAAAAAGACCCAAAAATATTATTGTAGCAAGTCTAAAGATTATGTTCAATATCAGGTGGCTACATTAGTTTATACATATTGTACAAATTAATTGCAACTTTATATCACGCAATTGCGACCCTATATCACGTAATTCTGACTTTATATCACGTAATTCTGACTTTATATCACGTAATTCTGACTTTATATCACACAATTCTGACTTTATATCACGCAATTCTGACTTTATATCACGTAATTCTGACTTTATATCACGTAATTCTGACTTTATATCTCACAATTCTGACTTTATATCACGTAAATCTGACTTTATATCACGCAATTGCGACTTTATATCACGTAATTCTGACTTTATATCACTTAATTCTGACTTTATATCACGCAATTCTGACTTTATATCACACAATTCTGACTTTATATCACGCAATTCTGACTTTATATCACGTAATTCTGACTTTATATCACGTAATTCTGACTTTATATCACGCAATTGCAACTTTATATCACACAATTCTGACTTTATATCACACAATTCTGACTTTATATCACGCAATTCTGACTTTATATCACGTAATTCTGACTTTATATCACGCAATTCTGACTTTATATCACGCAATTAAAAGAAGGTTGAAAGATTTAAGTCTTAAGGGAATCCTTTGAAAGAAAGATCTATAATAAATATTCTTTTTTATTTTTATTTTTTTTATTTTTTTTAAAGTACTGTATTTTATTTTATTTTTCTAAACTGTTTTAATTATTCTTATTTCCTTTCATTATTTTAATTTCTTCTATGTAAAGCACTTTGAATTGCCATTGTGTATGAAATGTGCTATATAAATAAACTTGCCTTGCCTTGCCTTGCCTTGCAATTGCAACTTTATATCACACAATTCTGACTTTATATCACGTAATTCTGACTTTATATCACGCAATTCTGACTTTATATCACGCAATTCTGACTTTATATCACGTAATTCTGACTTTATATCACGCAATTCTGACTTTATATCACGCAATTCTGACTTTATATCACGCAATTCTGACTTTATATCACGCAATTCTGACTTTATATCACGGAATTCTGACTTTATATCACGTAATTCTGACTTTATATCACGCAATTCTGACTTTATATCACGTAATTCTGACTTTATATCACGCAATTCTGACTTTATATCACACAATTCTGACTTTATATCACACAATTCTGACTTTATATCACGCAATTCTGACTTTATATCACGCAATTGCGACTTTATATCACGTAATTCTGACTTTATCACGCAATTGCAACTTTATATCACGCAATTCTGACTTTATATCACGCAATTGCAACTTTATATCACGCAATTCTGACTTTATATCACGCAATTGCAACTTTATATCACGCAATTGCAACTTTATATCACGTAATTCTGACTTTATATCACGCAATTGCAACTTTATATCACGCAATTGCAACTTTATATCACGCAATTCTGACTTTATATCACGCAATTGCAACTTTATATCACGCAATTGCAACTTTATATCACGTAATTGCAACTTTATATGACGTAATTGCAACTTTATATCACGCAATTCTGACTTTATATCACACAATTCTGACTTTATATCACGTAAATCTGACTTTATATCACGCAATTGCGACTTTATATCACGTAATTCTGACTTTATATCACGCAATTCTGACTTTATATCACGCAATTCTGACTTTATATCACACAATTCTGAGTTTATATCACGCAATTCTGACTTTATATCACGCAATTGCAACTTTATATCACACAATTCTGACTTTATATCACGTAATTCTGACTTTATATCACGTAATTCTGACTTTATATCACGCAATTCTGACTTTATATCACGCAATTCTGACTTTATATCACGCAATTGCAACTTTATATCACACAATTCTGACTTTATATCACGCAATTCTGACTTTATATCACGCAATTCTGACTTTATATCACGTAATTCTGACTTAATATCACGTAATTCTGACTTTATATCACGCAATTCTGACTTTATATCACGCAATTCTGACTTTATATCACGCAATTCTGACTTTATATCACGTAATTCTGACTTTATATCACGCAATTCTGACTTTATATCACGTAATTCTGACTTTATATCACGCAATTGCAACTTTATATCACGTAATTCTGACTTTATATCACGTAATTCTGACTTTATATCACGCAATTCTGACTTTATATCACGCAATTCTGACTTTATATCACACAATTCTGACTTTATATCACGTAAATCTGACTTTATATCACGCAATTGCGACTTTATATCACGTAATTCTGACTTTATATCACGCAATTCTGACTTTATATCACGCAATTCTGACTTTATATCACACAATTCTGAGTTTATATCACGCAATTCTGACTTTATATCACGCATTTGCAACTTTATATCACACAATTCTGACTTTATATCACGTAATTCTGACTTTATATCACGTAATTCTGACTTTATATCACGCAATTCTGACTTTATATCACGCAATTCTGACTTTATATCACGCAATTGCAACTTTATATCACACAATTCTGACTTTATATCACGCAATTCTGACTTTATATCACGCAATTCTGACTTTATATCACGTAATTCTGACTTAATATCACGTAATTCTGACTTTATATCACGCAATTCTGACTTTATATCACGCAATTCTGACTTTATATCACGCAATTCTGACTTTATATCACGTAATTCTGACTTTATATCACGCAATTCTGACTTTATATCACGTAATTCTGACTTTATATCACGCAATTGCAACTTTATATCACGTAATTCTGACTTTATATCACGTAATTCTGACTTTATATCACGCAATTCTGACTTTATATCACGCAATTCTGACTTTATATCACACAATTCTGACTTTATATCACGCAATTCTGACTTTATATCACGCAATTGCAACTTTATATCACACAATTCTGACTTTATATCACGTAATTCTGACTTTATATCACGTAATTCTGACTTTATATCACGCAATTCTGACTTTATATCACGCAATTCTGACTTTATATCACGCAATTCTGACTTTATATCACGCAATTCTGACTTTATATCACGCAATTCTGACTTTATATCACGCAATTCTGACTTTATATCACGCAATTCTGACTTTATATCACGCAATTGCAACTTTATATCACACAATTCTGACTTTATATCACGTAATTCTGACTTTATATCACGTAATTCTGACTTTATATCACGCAATTCTGACTTTATATCACGCAATTGCAACTTTATATCACACAATTCTGACTTTATATCACGCAATTCTGACTTTATATCACGTAATTCTGACTTTATATCACGTAATTCTGACTTTATATCACGTAATTCTGACTTTATATCACGCAATTCTGACTTTATATCACGCAATTCTGACTTTATATCACGCAATTCTGACTTTATATCACGTAATTCTGACTTTATATCACGTAATTCTGACTTTATATCACGCAATTCTGACTTTATATCACGTAATTCTGACTTTATATCACGCAATTGCAACTTTATATCATGTAATTCTGACTTTATATCACGCAATTGCAACTTTATATCACGTAATTCTGACTTTATATCACGCAATTCTGACTTTATATCACGTAATTCTGACTTTATATCACGCAATTGCAACTTTATATCACGTAATTCTGACTTTATATCACGCAATTGCAACTTTATATCACGCAATTCTGACTTTATATCACGCAATTCTGACTTTATATCACGCAATTGCAACTTTATATCACACAATTCTGACTTTATATCACGCAATTCTGACTTTATATCACGCAATTCTGACTTTATATCACGTAATTCTGACTTTATATCACGCAATTGCAACTTTATATCATGTAATTCTGAGATAAAAAGTCAGAATTGTGAGATTAAAAAGTCGCAATTACCTTTTTTATTCTTCACTCTGTGGCGGAAACAATCTTCCAGTGTTACGGTACATTTCAATTTCTTTAAAAAAAGCAAGAAAAACTGGTTTATTTGTTGGTGAATTTACATTTATGTATATAAAATTTGCCAAGAAAATAAATTAAATTGTTTTCAGTGGGGTCAGAATCAAAGTATCCAAAACTAATGTCTTTAAAGGTTACGGATGTATCTTTCTCTGGATATTGAGCGTCTCCTTCTCTTCACAGACACTGAGCGGACCGGAAACATCACCATCACCTGCTGTTCATCACAGATCATCTGTGCCGGATGAAGCCGATATCTGTGACGTTACACCGCAGTAAACGAGCTTTCAACCCATGCGTCCGATACCCAGCTGACCGAGACATGTTCTGAGAACGCTCTCATTAAGTTATGAAAACGTTATTTCTGAATGTTCCCTGAATGTTTTAAAATGTTTTTTCTTGGTTATGTGAACGTTATGGGAACGTTACTTTTGAATGTTCTCTGAACGTTCTGAAACAAGCAACATTAACATTATTGGATGAATAACGTTTAGAGAACATTATTAAAGGCCGGATAGCGTTAACATCACTGGAAGAGCGTTTGTTCGTAATGCTATGAGAACGTTCCCTGTTAGCTGTACATGTGGTATTATGTTATTTTGTCTTCATTAGTGTGAAACATCATGCAGTCGTAGTCGCACTTGCTCTTTAGAAAGAGTCGAGGGTCTTTTCAGTTATATATTCATGTTAATCGTATTGTTTAGTTTGAGAGAGGCTGAACATGTTTGATATTATCTGTGTACTTTAAGACATATTTATATTTTCAGCCTCTTAAAGGTGTTGATGATGTTATTGCCACTTTAGTTTAGGAGGAACACGTGAATAAAAGCAGATGAGAATATGATTTCTTAATTTTCATGTGTTCTTATTATTTGAAAATAGACTGTAATGGATCATCAGAGCCTTGTGAATCTGAATGTGTGAGTGTGTGAGAGAGAGAGAGAGTG
>NC_138737.1:509779-569779 GCF_965113295.1 Leuciscus leuciscus
AACTATTCACTCGATTTCAAACGTTTGAACCCCTTTGAGTTAAAATATGTTCTAGAAGTTAATATTTCACATAATATTTCCCATCTTCCCGTTTCACTGATGATGGTTAACGGTCACATGACCTTCAGCTAAACGAGTAAAATATTGCATCTTCTTTAGTGTTATTTTGTGTCACTTTAAAATGATTTATTTAATGTATTCATTTTCTAGGATAAATGTTTTTTGTTTGTGTGTTTTTAAAGTGTTCATTTACACTGATTAATTTTCACGATCTAATGAATTTTTGTTAGCATTTTATTTTAGATGTTTTTATTTTGAAATGATCTATTTTTTAATGATTTTTTAAATTAACTTTTATTTAGATTTTTTCTTCTCTTTTTATGATTTAATTAATTTTTTAGTAAATGCTAAAATGAATCAGTTTGAGCTTTAACTGGTGATTAAACGATGTCTCCTGTCCCAGTATAAGAGCATCCCTGAGCTGTGCCGAAGACACGATGGGCCGAGTGACGAGAGACAAGGTACGACACTCATGCACACGCTGTGATTGTGATCCATACGGGAATCACAGGGATTTTAAACTACATTAAAATAGTATAGCCATGCACTATAAAACAAAAAAATTCAGAGTTATAAACAATATTTATTGGCGTGTTTTACAAGAAAATACTATTTTAGTCTTTCAACTTCAAATTTTGTTTAATTCTGTGCTACTTGCTATTGCTTTGTAATTAGTTGTGAAATTTACATGTGAAAACGGTTTCTAAGTAAGTTCTAAGGTTCTAAGTGTGTGTGTGTGTGTGTGTGTGTGTGTGTGTGTGTGTGTGAGAACATGATGGTTATTTTAGTTCTAGACTAAGTGTGATTGTGAACATGCATTTACTCGTCTCGCTTGCACAAAAACATTCAGTATTCCTCAATATGAACAAAAACAGTAAAATGCAATCTCAGAATTTTATGCAAAACTTTATGCAAAACACAAATATACTTTATGTATTTAATCTCACTTTATTAACCAGTGTCTTTGCTGCTGACCTTCAGTGATCTAATTCAATCATACTAATGAGCAAATATTACTTGAGATTAGATTTAGAAATAAGAGTGTTGGATTTCCTTCTGTATCCTATTGTTCTTTAAAGGTGCTATAAGCGATGCCGGGAGTCGTAACTTCTTGTTGACATTCGAATTGTTGTCAAACAAATTGGAGGCTAACTAGACCCTCCCTCCTCCTCATCCCGTCTTTTTCCTCCCTTCCGGCATAAAGAAAAGTCAAAGTAGTCACTACAAACAAAGTTATGTTTTACTGATACTTCATTCAATGTGTAATGCCACCAAATTAGATAAATGCTTTTATATATTGCAGAAAAAGAGAAACATTATCTTAAAATCGTTTCGCCACCTGAGGTTATAACTATAGCTCCCATACAAGGACGCAATAATAGCAAGATAACGTTAGCTTCGCGTTTCCCAGTGAGCATAAACAACGGCGGCGGCGTAAACAAATTTAGTCAAAGTTGTCAATAGCCTATAAATGAACATTCAAATCCATAACAAACAGTGGGTGAAAACAATCATTCACACAAATTGTTGCTCTACTGTGAATTTGCTTGATCATTTACAATAGAGATTGATCGCTAGCTGAAACATATATGTTGTATTCACCAAAGCTAACGCTGACTGCATAGTTCTAGCTAATTACATCCTTGTGTTGGTTTGGCCAACATGAACGTCAATTTAGAAAGAAAAATGGATTTACCTGTTCTGCAAAAACAGAGCAACTGAATGTCGGATTGGAAGCCCTTCTGCCGGCGGAGTTCTCGCCACCTTTCGAGGGTTTTTCCGATGTAAATTCGGTACTTCACGCGTTCCTTATCCTTGTCCCTCTTCTTTGCAATTTGTTCATCGGAACGTCGTCTCTTTGGTCGTGTGTCGGCCATAATTCAAACTTCCCTCTTCATGCTTCTCTCTCCTCCACACACCCCCTTCATGTGCACGCGCACTAACCCCCCAAACCCCACCCTCAAATACTTCTTGTCTGTGATTGGCTGGAGCACTGTTTGTTGTGTTTCGTGGTACGGGTGAGCCCAGTTTGTTTTTGTTGCCGTTTGTGGAGCCTGTGGTGTCTAGAGAGACCGCGTTTTTTTACAGTGTGTTCTGGGGACAGGGAGCTAGCGGATAGTGAGGAGATGTTTGCTGGATGTGACAAAAAAATGTTTGGCCTAAAAAACGCGTGACATCACTTAGAGCACCTTTAATCCAGAATATCAGCAGCTGAAAGGATTGTTTGAGCGGCGCCCTCTACTGTACTCTACTGTACTCTACTTCTACTTCTACTGTACTCTATCTCTACTGTACTATTCTGTACTCTACCTCTACTGTACTTGACTGTCTCTACTGTACTCTACCTCTACTGTACTCTCTCTACTGTACTATTCTGCACTCTACCTCTACTGTACTTGACTGTACTCTACCTCTACTGTACTCTCTCTACTGTACTATTCTGCACTCTACCTCTACTGTACTTGACTGTACTCTACTGTACTCTACCCAGAGCATATGAGCGGAGTGGAGCGGTGAGAATCTCCGCTCATCGCTCACGGAACTGTTCACCCCTCCGCTCCCCCGCTCTAAGCTACATCAGGCCGCTCCGCTCATTATCGCTCAGCGCTCAACGCAGTTTGCTTCGCGCTCCACTCAAATCGCCCCCCGCTCGCTCCAAAAAAGGAAACAAATCTACATGTATATCACTTGTAGCGGTCCCCAACCTTTTTTGCGTCACGGACCGGTTTAATATCAGACAATATTTTCACGGACCGGCCAAGGTGTGGCAGATAAATACAACAAAATAAAATGATACAAACGGCATAAAAAATGGGGTATTTTTTTTAAATAGCCTATAATAATAAACGTGAATCCAATATGTGTAGGCCATAGGCTACTAGCAACTTTATTAGCAGCGTCCTCTAACATCGCGCCTAAAGACAACTGAGAAAGTCTGAACACAAACAAAATGCCCCCAAAAGAAAAAAATCTCCATGTTTTCGGTGTTGATGCGTTCATGTAACATGTAGGCCTAAGGGTGGCGCTGCCAATAACGCACCTAAAAGCAGTCACAACGAACCGGCAAAATTAATGATTATGATTATGTAAAATATAGCAGGAGACATTTTAATTGTTTACTAATAAACCATTTTTTTTATGTCTGTGTCGGCTGGAAAGATGCTGACTCGCGATCTTCGCAGTATTGAACGCCCCAGAGAGAAATGCACATTTCATACGGATTACATAAGAGAGCAGTCTGTTTTCTTTAGTTTTGAATTGTTCTGTTTAAAAGTAGACATTTCAGGCTTTATATACATGTCTCAGGTCTGTCAGGCAAGTAGGCTATACGCTGAGTTTCGGTTCATTTATGAGACAAACTCCAGGTTCACCCGCCGGCGCCTTCGTGTCGTGATTATCTATTTTCTAATATATTTACTTATTTATTAAATCCAGACAATTGGTTGATGAAACACTGATCAAAATTAAGATACAATTAATACAAAACGAAATTAAATTTAAAGACAGGCTTTGTGCTTTCTGTTTGAGGTCTCAGTGAAAGTTTTAAAGCAGTCTTTTAGTGCCGCTGTCAGAGCGCTCACGTCCGTAACGGAGAACTGTCCCATCTGTAACATTGCTTTTTTTGTTTGTTTTTTTTTTGTTTTTTTTGTGTGAAATAAATGTCTAAATAAATGCGACTTATAGTCCAGTGCGACTTAGGCTATGCCTATATATGTTTTTTCTTCTTCATGGCGCATTTTTTGACTGATGCGTGGCGTGAGCGGAGCGGAATTGGAGCGGGAAATAGGGCGACGCACCGTCCTTTTGAAATTGCCGCTCTGCGCTCTGTCCAAGATCCGCCCGCTCGCGCTCCCCGCTCGCTCCCGCTCCCCGCTCGCTCCCGCTCCACTCCGCTCACATGCTCTGACTCTACCTTTGCTGTACTCGACTGTACTCTATCTCTACTGTACTCTACCTCTACTGTACTCTACTGTACTCTACCTTTGCATTACGCGACTGTACTCTACTGTACTCTATCTCTACGGCACTCTACTTCTACTGTACTCTACTGTACTCTACCTTTGCAGTACGCGACTGTACTCTATCTCTACTGTACTCCACTGTACTCTACCTCTACTGTACTCTACATTTGCTATACTCTACTGTACCCTACCTCTACTGTACTCTACTGTACTCTACCTTTGCTGTACTCGACTGTACTATACTGTACTCTATCTCTACGGTACTCTACTTCTACTGTACTCTACTGTACTCTACCTTTGCATTACGCGACTGTACTATACTGTACTCTATCTCTACGGTACTCTACTTCTACTGTACTCTACTGTACTCTACCTTTGCATTACGCGACTGTACTCGACTGTACTCTATCTCTACTGTACTCTACCTCTACTGTACTCTACTGTACTCTACCTTTGCATTACGCGACTGTACTATACTGTACTCTATCTCTACGGCACTCTACTTCTACTGTACTCTACTGTACTCTACCTTTGCAGTACGCGACTGTACTCTATCTCTACTGTACTCCACTGTACTCTACCTCTACTGTACTCTACATTTGCTATACTCTACTGTACCCTACCTCTACTGTACTCTACTGTACTCTACCTTTGCTGTACTCGACTGTACTATACTGTACTCTATCTCTACGGTACTCTACTTCTACTGTACTCTTCCTTTGCAGTACGCGACTACTCTATCTCTACTGTACTCTATCTCTACGGTACTCTACTTCTACTGTACTCTACTGTACTCTACCTTTGCAGTACGCGACTGTACTCTATCTCTACTGTACTCTACCACTACTGTACTCTACTGTACTCTACCTCTACTGTACTCTACCTTTGCTATACTCTACTGTACCTTACCTCTACTGTACTTTACCTCTACTGTACTCTACTGTGTTCTACCTCTACTGTACTCTACCTCTACTGTACTCTACTGTACTCTACCTCTACTGTACTCTACCTTTGCTATACTCTACTGTACCCTACCTCTACTGTACTTTACCTCTACTGTACTCTACTGTGTTCTACCTCTACTGTACTCTACCTCTACTGTACTCCACTGTACTCTACCTTTGCTGTACTCTACTGTACTCTACCTCTACTGTACTCTACCTCTACTGTACTCTACTGTACTCTACCTTTGCTGTACGCGACTGTACTCTACCTCTACTGTACTCTACTGTACAGGAGTAAATATGCATTTCCTTCAGCCTGATTATTCTCTTCACTTCTGGTGTGAAAGGGCCTTTACATTAGCCAAAAATAGAACTTTTTGTTGTTGTTATTAAAAAACAAACAAGCAAGCCCAGCCCAGGTGAGAAAAAGTAATGCAAAAATAATGTGACGTATTACTTTCTATAAAAACTAACTAAGTAACGCAATTAGTTACTTTTTTTGGGAGTAACGCAATATTGTAATGCATTACGTTTAAAAGTAACTTTCCACAACACTGGATACCGTGCTAATTTTTGGCCCTCAATGCGAGACCGCTTTGGTCTAGCTCAAAGGCCTACAGTTGGAGATATAACACTGTCAAACTTCATCTGCATACTCACATTTATTATCACCTAGCTCTAATCTGATGAATGCAACTATAAGGCATGAAGATATTAAGATTAAGGCATATATTATCGCTATACAAATGAAATTGACGACAAATCGATAAGCAAAATCGAAATGGGAATCGTTAAAATTCAAACGATGCCCAACCCTAATTGAGAGGCATTATTGTGTGAGTCTATCAGATACATTTGTCTTGTGTTCCAGCTCCGGCCATCAACTGGGGTCGGAACGCGGCGTCACACGGCGGAGCGGGAAACAAACCCACCGGAATCGCCGATGTCTACAGCAAATTCAGGCCCGTCAAACGCGTGTCTCCCCTCAAACACCAGCCGGAGGAGACCGAAGCCGAGCCAAACGTGGACCGGAGCAAAGAGGATTCTCCCTGCGCCGGCAAGAGCAAAACCCTGGGGAACGGAGCTCTGTTCGGGGAGCTGGAGCACTACGACCTGGACATGGACGAGATCCTCGACGTGCCGTATATCAATAAACCCAGTCAGCAGACGTCGACGCTTCCCCGCGTGGCTTCGGAGAAGAGGAGCGTCAGAGGAGCCACACTTTCCCACTCCGAGAGCCTGAGTGCCGGGAACCAGTTCTGTGTGCTGGCGCCCGTCAACTGGCCCGACATCAGGAAGACCAAGTCTATGGATCTCAGGGCTCAGAGCGCGGGATTCGAGCTCAGTCACGGGTCAGACGCGGATAAGCCCCGACTCTTCCCGGATAAACCCGGAGCCGACGGCGGGGAGACGGCGTTCCCAATTCAGGGAGCCAGAGGCACGAGGGGAGCGTTCGGAGACGGAGACGAAGAAGCCAAGAAGACGCAGAACATCCTGAACATCGTGCGAGAGGGGCAGATCTCACTGCTGGTAAGAGTTCTTCATCATTTATAGTCAGGGTTTAAAATTAACACCTGCACATGTGGGTAAAAATCAGCTGTGGCGAGTAACGCTGTCACGAGCCAATTTGGCGTGTTATTGTATTTACTCACTTTACTGGGGAAGTTCGTGTAGCCAAATCTGCCCACTATTTATAGTTTATTAAATCTAGTTTTGTTTCAGTCTCCTATAACAGTTTACATGAACACGAACCAAACTCTTCCAGTCTCAGATAAACTACAGTTTGAGGGCGGAGCAAAGTGCTCTTGTTCAGCCAATGGGCTCGCATTATGCAAATTAGATACAAACCTATAGAGGGAAATGGGAATGCATTGCCATGACTTTCCTGCAGGAACACAGAGTGGCAGAAGAGCTGCTGAGGGACTGGATTTAATAGAGGAAACTGTGAAAACACGAGTAAAACAAATGATTATCAGTTTAAACTAAAGGTTTGGACTCGATATAGTGTTTCTTACAACTTACTAAAGATCCAGTGATCATGGATATTGACATGCAGACAGGAATCGTGTTTCCTGACATCTATATGAGCCTGATTCCGACGCCGGGGAAATACATAAAGCAAATTAGTCTGTGAACGCTTTATATAAACACAATATAGGTCTAAAGCCATGATATCAATGTTATATATATTCATATTGTCCAGCCCTAAAACTTGTGTAGTTTTTGTCAGTTTATTTAAAAACGTCCAATTATGCAGAATATACGATGGTAAATGAGTTGTCAATACAATATATAACAATACAATATATAATGTGTGATTTTACCCAAAATTCTGCATATTTACACACAATAATAACTGCAAATCCAGCGTTCTCTGCCTGGATCCAGATGTTTCTGTGAATCACAGCGAATCCATCTGAATCTTTGGTCAGTCTGTAAAAATATACCTCAGATTTCTAGTCAAATCTAGTTGTCCAGTCAGTCTTGAATAACCCGCTTGTGTGTGTCACTGCAGCCTCACATCGCGGCGGAGAACCTGGAGCGTATCCGAGATGAGGACGGGAATAACCTCCTGCACGTGTGTGCGTCTCAGGGTCACGCCGACTGCCTGCAACACCTGACCTCGCTCATGGGCGAAGACTGCCTGAACGAGCGCAACACACACCAGCTCACGCCCGCGGGCCTCGCCGTACGGGTACGTCTGTAGCGCAGTAAAGTGTCGGACTCCTCGACTGCTAGTGGTGCAGCGGATCACAGAACTCACGGTTTGGATCATTTACTGTTTTTGAGTCAGATCGGATCAGCAAAAAATGTAAAAATTTTTTTTTTTTCAACAGCAGGAATAGACCGAATAAACTGACAAACATCCGGTTTCTTTCTCAACTGTCCACTGATGACAGAACCTTCATTCTATGATGTTTAAACTCAGCAGTTAATCCGCGAATCACATGCGTGCCGAACCGTGGGTCAGCTGATCCGTACGCATCACGATCACCTGCGATCCGTCGCACCCCTACTGACTGTACTAGAGAACTACTAAACGATAAACATGCGAAACAGCCTGAACTTGTGTGTGTGTGTGTGTGTAGAACGGTCACCTGGAGTGTGTGCGCTGGATGGTGAGTGAAACCGAAGCCATCGCCGAGCTCAGCTGCACTCGAGAGCATCCCAGCCTCATCCATTACGCCGCGCGACACGGACAGGTGAGACTCCGCCCACACGCACAGGTGCACTCGTGGTCACGTGACTAACCGCGCGCACACTAGGGCTAACATCAGCACACTAGCGCTGCACGATTAATCTCAATTTACATGTAATCACACCGATTTGGCTCATCACGATATTGAAATGGTAAAGGCTCAGATCATTAGTTATGTGCAGTGTGTCAGTGACGTACGGCTCAGTAAACGCGGCTCACTCTGAAAGCACTGAGTTTGAGTCGCTTATAACGAGCATTTGGAAAAGCAACACGCGTCAAACATCTTTCCAGAAGCATTTATGAACCTCTAGTCCAACAAAAGACGACATTTAATAACATGCTTTTCCTCCAAACTCACTTCATGAGGACAGCTGAGCTCCTCCCCCTGTGAGATGATGAGCTTCTGACACAGAATAAGGCAGTCGTGTGTTTATTAGTCATGATAAACCAATCAAAGCATCTCAATCTTCTGTTTATTCAGAGACAGAGAGTGTGATGCTCATAGGGGTTTCCTGTGTGTGTGTGTGTGTGTGAGTGTGTGTGTGTGTGTGTGTGTGTGTGAGTGTGTGTGTGTGTGTGTGTGTGTGTGAGAGACGCCCTCTGGTGTTCAGATGGAGCGTTTACTACCGATCAGCCGCTGCACTGACAAACTGCGCATAAAATAATCGCAGCCTTTGCCGAATCGCGTGTGGTTTCACTGTGATTAATCGTGCAGCTCTAACACACACACACACACATGTGTTTCAGGAGCGGGTTCTGCTGTGGCTCCTGCAGTTCATGCAGGAACAGGCCATTTCTCTGGACGAAGTGGATCAGAACGGGAACACGGCGGTTCACGTGGCGGCTCAGTTTGGACATCTCAGCTGCGTTCAGGTGCTCACTTCATCTGGGATGCACTTCAACTCAAGTCTCCTTCATTTATACAGCGCTCTAACAATACAGAGCGTTTCACAGCAGCTTTACAGTGATAATAGGAGATTACAGTAACAGAGATTGTTTAGGCTTTACAGCAGATCTAGAATAAAGTTATTGTCCAGATAAAGTTAGTTTTGATTGATTCACTTCCGTTGTGAAGATCATTAGTTATTAACTCAGGGGCCGCTAACACACACCGTTCTAACTGAGAACTGAAACTTTTAATGTGTTCTGGACGTTCATTCACACACAACAGTGTTTGAGGCTCGAGAACACACACTTTGAAATAGATTTCAAGGTGCAAACGTAAAAAAAAAAAAAAAAACGTGATCATTTCCGCGCAAACTTCAAAAACGTGAACCTGTGAAACGCTGACGGCACACATGCGTATCACATGTTCAGTCTATAGATATGAGTGTTTGAATATGTATGTGCACATGCGTGTGTCTTACTCTACAAATTGACCTCAACAAAGTACTTGTCTGGCTAGTAAGAACGAGAGACAGGAAGTGGCTCTCCTTCCCATTTCCTGTTGCTGTTCCTGTAGTGCTGAAAGACGTTCCGGTCTGGCTTGTTTTGTTCGGTTACAGACAGAAAGAAAAACACTGGTTCTCATTCACTAATGAGAATTAGTGACTAACAACACGTCACACAAATGCGCAAAATCTGCCTGTGAATGTTTCCACAAACACAGTCAAGTCACCTTTATTAAAATAGCACTTTTTACAACACAATATTTGTTTGAAAGCAGCTTTACTGAGATAACAGGAGAATAATGCAAGTTTGTTTCTGGAAGAAAATAGCGTCTCAGTCCAGCTTAAGTAAGTTCAGTGATGGTTCATTTCTGATTTAAAAAAGTTATTAATTTAGTTTGTTTATATATATTGTTCTGCAGGGCTCGACATTAACGCTTGTCCAGGACAAGTGGATGTTTTGAAGGGCGAGTGCAAGAGAATTTTACTTGCCCGACCGGACAAGTATCCTGATTATAACATCAATAATAAAAAAATAACTAGGGATTCACCAAAACGTTCTTCTAGTGTAAGTGCCGATTGATAGTGAGTAATATATGATGTAATGTACTGATGGTAACAGGGTTGTCCTGTTGAGGCTCTCACAGCCTCTCGAGGAGAAATGGAAACATGAGTGCAGCTCACACAAAGAAACTTACATTTATCTATACAATATTTTTAACCCCAACTGATCAAGCTAAAGACGACAAGAAACCCACAGTCCATCAAAGATTAGGTCACACTTTAGTTTAGGGTCCAAATCTCAATATTAACTACGACTTTTACCTCAATAAACACCTAATTACGGCTTATTAATAGTTTCTAAGGTAGTTTTTAGGCTGTGTGTAGCGCGCGTACCCTTCGGCGTACCCTGACGTGCACCTTTCCAAAAATGTAACAACGCGTCAATTCTACGTGGACGCAAGCGCTGTGATTGGTCTGCCAGAACCCCTCCCTCGGGGTTTCACATGCTCCCTAGGTGCGCATCAACGCGGACAACAACGCAGAAGTATAAATTAAAACCAACACGTTGCCTACGGCGTATAGGCTCCGGCGTAGGTCCGACGCAGAAGTATAATGAGGCCTTAAGGCATTAAAGTCCCCCTGTGGTGTAAATCCAGCTTTTAATGTTGTTTATGTGTCTATGTGGTGTTTTTAATCTGCTTTAAGACAAATCATGTGTAGTAGATTCACAAGTCGACACCATTGCTGAGTATTTCCTCCTTAAAACTGCAGTGAACCAAAGACAGTCTCAAAAACACGCTTTGAAATCGCTGGTGTTTCTGACGTCACAAACTACCTTGTAACCAATCAGATCAACGTGTGATCGTCAACCAGTGGATCTCTGAGCTGAGTGAGTGAGTGAAGGCGGGGTTCATTTGCATATTCATAGAACCGCGCATACTAAATGAGGCAAGGGTGTCGAGTTACATTCAAGATAATTTTTGGCATGAAGAAACTTTTTTCAAGGAAAAAAACTTTTAAATATGTAATTTTGGTGATCAAACATGAGCTTTAAGAGATAAAATGATTGTCTACAGGGGGACTTTAATATGTGCTTTATAAGTACTAATAAACAGCCAATTAATATGCATGCTAATAAGAATTTGACCCTGAACTAAAGTTTTGCCAAAAATGAATATTTGTTGCACTCAAAGTCTTACCGTCATCCTTCACTCGGGTCATTTTGACCCGTTATTTTTTTTGGGACATTTTAATTATTTTATTTTTTTATCGGGGAGGGGAGGGGAGGGGGGGGGGAGGGGGGGGGGGGGGGGGGCTTTTGTTGCACTTGAACCCCAAATACACACAAAAAAAACATTTAATTGATTCAAGGAGTTTTATGGTTGAATTTAAAAAAAGTAACAAATTGGGTCATTTTGACCCCCTTAGGAATGAATGGAATGCAAGGAATGCTTCAGGACACATAAAAAAAAAACAAAAAATGCTCAAAATTCAAACTAAAAATGCTAAAACTTTGTCATAATTCGCTCAATGTGAGGAGGAATGTGCTTCCAAAGTACTATTTATTTATTATTTATTGATTAAATCTAGTCATTTAAAGGTGCTATAAGCGATGCCGGGAGTCGTAACTTCTTGTTGACATTCGAATTGTTGTCAAACAAATTGGAGGCTAACTAGACCCTCCCTCCTCCTCATCCCGTCTTTTTCCTCCCTTCCGGCATAAAGAAAAGTCAAAGTAGTCACTACAAACAAAGTTATGTTTTACTGATACTTCATTCAATGTGTAATGCCACCAAATTAGATAAATGCTTTTATATATTGCAGAAAAAGAGAAACATTATCTTAAAATCGTTTCGCCACCTGAGGTTATAACTATAGCTCCCATACAAGGACGCAATAATAGCAAGATAACGTTAGCTTCGCGTTTCCCAGTGAGCATAAACAACGGCGGCGGCGTAAACAAATTTAGTCAAAGTTGTCAATAGCCTATAAATGAACATTCAAATCCATAACAAACAGTGGGTGAAAACAATCATTCACACAAATTGTTGCTCTACTGTGAATTTGCTTGATCATTTACAATAGAGATTGATCGCTAGCTGAAACATATATGTTGTATTCACCAAAGCTAACGCTGACTGCATAGTTCTAGCTAATTACATCCTTGTGTTGGTTTGGCCAACATGAACGTCAATTTAGAAAGAAAAATGGATTTACCTGTTCTGCAAAAACAGAGCAACTGAATGTCGGATTGGAAGCCCTTCTGCCGGCGGAGTTCTCGCCACCTTTCGAGGGTTTTTCCGATGTAAATTCGGTACTTCACGCGTTCCTTATCCTTGTCCCTCTTCTTTGCAATTTGTTCATCGGAACGTCGTCTCTTTGGTCGTGTGTCGGCCATAATTCAAACTTCCCTCTTCATGCTTCTCTCTCCTCCACACACCCCCTTCATGTGTACGCGCACTAACCCCCCAAACCCCACCCTCAAATACTTCTTGTCTGTGATTGGCTGGAGCACTGTTTGTTGTGTTTCGTGGTACGGGTGAGCCCAGTTTGTTTTTGTTGCCATTTGTGGAGCCTGTGGTGTCTAGAGAGACAGTGTGTTCAGGGGACAGGGAGCTAGCGGATAGTGAGGAGATGTTTGCTAGATTTGACAACATTTTTTGGCCTAAAAAACGCGTGACATCACTTAGAGCACCTTTAACCCTCTGGGGACCAAGCTGTTTTTGGGGCCCTTGAGATGTTCTGACATGCTCTGACATCTGTGCTTTTTTCAGTTATTTATAAACATGTTAATGGCAAAGGTGTAAATTCACTCTATATAGCACAAACAGGCCTACCATAATATGCGAGCAACATGTATGTAGATGTTTGTATTTTTAAGAGAATAATGTTTATGCGTGGTTATTTAAAAAAATAAAAATGAAAGTTGCTGAAATAAGACCACAAAACTCATACAAAATATGTGCCCACAAGACTTTTGACTAATGGATGTTTTCTCTTGGAGTTCTAGCTTCAAAATTATGTGAAAATAGTCTTGCTTTATCGTTCACAAAAAAAAAATACATTGATTTAAATGGTGTAAAACAGGTTTTGCTTGGAAAGCCAATATGCGAGGGGGAGGAGTAGTTTACACCTTAGATTACCCAGTCCCACCCACTCTGCATAATGACTCTGCATAATTAGCCATTCATTCAGGTGTGACACTGACTGAGCCACAATGCAAGGACAAAATAGCCTATATATTTAGAAGAAGACTTATATTGACCATTTAAGATTTTGCTTACATCTATCTTGTAAATATGTTTTGCTATTTTATTAAAAAGGTTACAATTACAACAATAATTACAATTTCAGCAATATTTCTGCAAAAAAAGTACTCTTTCTTTGTAAAAAAAAGAAAAAAAAGATTATAGGCCTACATTTTATCATATGTATTCATTAGTTTGAATATAGCCAACATTGGAACATCTTAGTCTATGACTTTATTTTTGACAAAATAGTATTTTATATATATGAGCAGAAAAGCTTATTTGATGTGACAGTATATTCTACAGTAAAAACTGTACCCAAATCTAGTCAACAAAATGTTGTCTTTCATACTTCGCCTGACTGTAACGCAGTAACTGTAACTGTAAAAGCAGTTTATTCTTTCACACACAGACGCGCGATTCATATTTAGGCTAAACAGTCTTTACAAATATGTACCCTTCATTCATCTCACAGAAACGCGATTCATATTATAGAAACGCGATTCATCTTTTTGTTTACATAAGCCTACAACGTTATTCCATAACGTTATTCCACATTAACACTTGAGAAAGGATAACTTAGCCTACCTCACTCCTCAGCGGGATCTGCTCCTCATATCAGCACGGAAAATTTTCTCCATAAGGTAGGCTATATTATGCCTCTTTGTTTACAGCTGATGTGGGGGCGTTTCACAGACTGAAATGGTTCTCAGAATTTGCGTTTGAATAGCACGCGCTCTCCGGGGCGTGGTCAAATTACTTTTGAATGGCTCGTAATGAGCTCGACTGGAGTCGCTCTCTTTTTATACAGATTACAGAAGCTGATAATATTTGTTTTTTATATAAATTACTTCATTTAAAAGCTGCGATCTCAAGCTTTATGCCCGTGGGTCTGTTTGCCTGTTTGACTGAATTTTCGCGGAGTTATAGATAATTTTCGAACGCGTTTCAAATGGGAGTTTACTGACAGAGAGAAGGCAGAAATAGCATCATGTTAGTTTTTCTTTATTTGTCAAAAAGCAAAACACTTTATTTGTATTGTGAGTATACAGAAAAAAAATAGAAACTGAACAGGATCGATTGATGTATTACACGAAAATGAAAGATCAAAATTAACAGAGCATTTTGTGTTTATTTTTCATTGCTAAAAAAAAAAACGAGCAAAACGCGCGGGCGCGTTTTTGGTCCCCAGAGGGTTAAAGGTAAATAAAATAAATGAAGAATTTTTTTCCAAGGAAAAAACATTTAAATATGTCATTTTGGTGATCAAAGATACGGATCAAATGATTGACTACAGGGGGACTTTAAATATGTGCTTTATAATTACTATTAAACAGCCAATTAATATGATCTGGACCCTAAACTACTTGAATATATTTGTTGCACTTAAAGTCTTAAGCAGATGAAGTTAATGTCCCGTGTCTCCTCTAACGTGTGTTTTCCTGCGTGTGTGAGCTCAGACTCTGGTGGAGTACGGCTCGAACGTGACGGTGCAGAACCAGCAGGGCGAGCGTCCATCCCAGAATGCCGAGCGGCAGGGTCACAGCACATGCTCTCGATATCTGGTGGTGGTGGAGACGTGCATGTCTCTCGCCTCACAGGTGGTCAAGCTCACCAAACAACTGACCGAGTAAGAGCCCGCGATCATGTGACGGCTTCAAGTTCTGACTCGACCCGAGAGTGACAACATGTGTTTCTGATTCCACAGGCAAACTACGACACGAGTCGCCCTACAGAACCAACTCCAGCTGCTCCTGCAGACGCAAGAACCCAGACCTCGATCGCCCAGGTCTGTCACTCACACACTCACACACTCACTCACTCACTCACTCACTCACTCACTCACTCACTCACTCACTCACACACTCACACTCACACACTCACTCACACACACACACACACACACACACACACACACACACACACACACACACACACACTCACACACACACTCACTCACTCACACACACACACTCACTCACTCACTCACTCACTCACTCACTCACTCACTCGCTCACTCTCACACACACACTCACTCACTCACTCACTCACTCACTCACTCACTCACTCTCACACACACTCACTCTCACACACACTCACTCTCACACACACTCACTCACTCACTCACTCACACACACTCACTCACTCACTCTCACACTCACACTCACTCACTCACTCACTCACTCACTCACTCACTCACTCACTCACTCACACACACTCACTCACTCACTCACTCACTCACACACACACACTCACTCACTCACACACTCTCTCTCTCTCTCTCTCTCTCTCAGCGCTCATGTTGAGGCGTGGCCTGAGATGACTCTGACAGCTGAAGTTGCTCCTGATAACCAGTGGATCCTGAAGCAGAGAAACACAGAGGCGGAGTCGGGGGTGGAGTCAGGGGCGGGGCCTGGAGCAGGGCCAATGAGACGGCTGGGGATGGGTGAGAAGCGGGAACTAAAGTTAGCTCGTCTGAAGCAGATCATGCAGCGCTCGCTCAGCGAATCAGACGGCGACGCAGCGTATCCTTCGAACGAGTCCAAACCCGATCGCCCGACCCAACTTCCCATCGCCGAGCCCGAGGAGCGCAAGCTCACGACTTCCAAATCCGTGGACGCTTACAACCCGTCGCCATCGTCAGACCAGAGCGATCCCGAAACCAGAGAGTTTCCCGACGGACAGAAGATCGCCACGAGTCCCAAAAGCGCCCTCAAATCCCCATCGTCTCGAAGAAAGACCTCGCAGAACCTGAAGCTGAGAGTCACGTTCGACGAGCCGCCGCGTAAACACGATGCTAAAGCCCCGCCCACCAAAGAGAAGGCGGAGTCTGGGAAACGAGCGTTCGGGACGTTCCGCTCCATCATGGAGACTCTCAGCGGGAACCAGAACAGCAACAACAATAACTCTCCGAGCGGGAAGAAGAGCGAATCCAAGAGCAAAAGCAAGACGAGTGCTGTGTAGATCAGCCGATGTTCCGGTGCATTCGCTCAATGCGAATCAAGGCGTCGATCAATGAATCTTTTTCAACACTATTTGCCGTCACACTTTCTTACATGCGTTTTGTAGAGTTTTTCAGTAAGAACTGCTGACGGGAATCACAGGGAACGCTGTGGCACAGTTATGAACAAACGTTCTTACAGTAACGTTAATAAAACGTTTGTTCAATAAGTTTTACAAGTCATTTTTCAATACTGTGATTTTGTACAGACTGAATAATCAAACAGAAGCAACGAACGAACGAACGAACGAATCATGTTCTTTATTCCAGGAGTGATTCAGTGCTGCACCTTCAGATTCTGATTGTTTTCATAACTCAAATACGTTTATATGTAATCTGTCTTGTTTTGAGTTAATGTATGGATTTATAATTTAACTGTTATGTTTGAATGCAAGAAATATGATATTATTGGAATCATTGTAACGACATTTGGAGGTTAAAATAAAGATGTTTTCAATCGTTACACTGATTTAATGTTATCAAATGAGGACGGAAACATTCTGTAAATGAATTTACGACTATTTACGTAAACATTCAGAGTGCATTAATATTCACAATGCAGACGTGATGTTCTTCCTCGTTATTTCTCTCTTGTTTTCCAGCACAAATAACTCAAGATGCATTTACTGGAGAAGAAGCAAAATGAAGTTAGTTTGTGTTTAAAACAAGAACAAATATCTGACAATGAAAACAAGATTATTTTTCTGACTCCATTGTCAGATATTTGTTCTTCTATAAGCTCAAACTCACTTCATTTTGCATCTTCTCCAGTAAATGCATCTTGATTTAAGAATGTTTAGATATTAGTGCTGGGGAACGAGACAGAAACACTGAGGAAGAACATCATGTTTTCAGATGATGATGAATAATTGTGCGACATGGATAATATTCCCTCAAATATGAATCGAATCGTGAGCCAGAAGCGAGTCGATGCCCTGTAGTGTTGAACTATGAAGCACAGGTTTAATGCTCCTGAAAGAAGAGTATTTCATGAAGTGCAGATGTGTGACGTTAAACTGATGAAGTAGAGCTCGTTTGCTGGACAGAAGAGCGTTTCTCAGCTCTGAACACACAGCTTTAATTGGTGCTGGTGTTTGAGAGAGAGAGAGAGAGAGTCAGGCAAAGAGAGAGAGAGAGACCAGAAATACAAACATCCAACACACACACACTCACAGCACAAACACACACCCCATCAGACCCATACACATGTGTATTTTGTTCAATTTCTAAGTTCAGTTGTTACATCATTTCTGTATTATAATCTATTTATTTATTTATTATTATTCCCTATTTATTTTATTATTCATATTTTACATTATTATTATTTATAAATTTGTTCCTATATCTAGCCATGAATATATATATAATATTGTCTATTTTATTTCATTTTATTATTATTTTCTGTACATAGGCTTTACTAAATGTTCATGTTCTGAATAATTGTCTGTTGTTTTAATGCTTTGGCAATACAAAATGTTTTAGTTTTTTTGTCATGCCACTAAATCTTTCTGAGAGAGAGAGAGAGAGAGAGAGAGGGAGGGGTGAGAGAGAGAGAGAGGGCGAGAGAGGGGGTGAGAGAGAGAGAAGGGGGGCGAGAGAGAGAGAGAGAGGGCGAGAGGGGGGGCGAGAGAGAGAGGGGGGCGAGAGAGAGAGAAAGAGTGAGAGAGAGAGAGAGAGGCAAAAGGGTGAGAGAGAGAGGCTAAAGGGCGAGAGAGAGGGAGAGAGAGAGAGGCAAAAGGGTGAGAGAGAGAGAGAGAGAGGCAAAAGGGCAAGAGAGAGAGAGAGAGAGACAGGCTAAAGGGCGAGAGAGAGAGGGAGAGAGAGAGGCAAAAGGGAGAGAATTTTGAATTGCAAAATTACTTTATTACAAAAAAATTGTCCAGTCAATTAACACACTGTTAAACAAAAATCAGAACAGAACAGGCAAAACAGGGGGGGGTGAGAGAGAGAGGCAAAATGGTGAGAGAGAGAGAGAGCGAGGGAGGGAGAGAGAGAGAGAGACAGGCTAAAGGGCGAGAGAGAGAGCGAGGGAGAGAGAGAGAGAGAGAGGGGGGGGGCGAGAGAGAGACAGGCTAAAGGGTGAGAGAGAGAGAGAGAGCGAGGGAGAGAGAGAGAGAGAGAAAGAGGCAAAATGGTGTGAGAGAGAGAGAGAGAGGCTAAAGGGCGAGAGAGGGGGCGAGAGAGAGAGACACGCTAAAGGGAGAGAGAGAGAGAGAGAAGGGGCGAGAGAGAGAGAGAGGGGGGGGCAAGAGAGAGAGAGAGAGAAAGGCAAAATGGTGAGACAGAGAGAGAGAAAGAGGCAAAATGGTGTGAGAGAGAGAGGCTAAAGGGCGAGAGAGGGGGCGAGAGAGAGAGAGACACGCTAAAGGGTGAGAGAGAGAGAGAGAGAGAGAGAGAAAGGGCGAGAGAGAGAGAGAGGGGGCGAGAGAGAGAGAGAAAGGCAAAATGGTGAGAAAGAGAGAGAGAGAAAGAGGCAAAATGGTGTGCGAGAGAGAGAGAGGCTAAAGGGCGAGAGAGGGGGCGAGAGAGAGAGACACGCTAAAGGGTGAGAGAGAGAGAGAGAGAGAGAGAGAGAGAGTGTGTGTGTGTTTAAGGCTGTTGTGCTGCATGAAAATGCCGGAGACGAGTGTGTGATTTGACAGGAGGAGAGTCGTCTATAGATTTTCGTGTCCATTGTTTGGGCTTATTTGTGTGCCGCTTTACTCAGTCAATCAAATATAATTGACAGCGCTGGGCTGCTGTTGTCCGGGTTAATGCTGGAAAACAGCAGCCGGGAAGTTTCTCCGCTGAACGAGGGAAAAGGTTTCTGCCAGAACGGTGACAATCTTTCATCCGTCAAACACATGAACTGATGCGCTGACAGACGAGGATAATAATGTAATCGACCTTTAATTGTGCCGGCGCTCCGTCAGATCCCAACAATCCCACACACTCACACACTCACACACCGCCATTAAACATGCGTTCCCATGAGTTAATGATGATGATGATGAAGAGCGAAGCAGAGCTGGACAGAAAACACCGTCATCACTTTGATTTCTGTCAAATCCTTCCACATCTAATTGCATTTCAGAATCTGTGTTGTGTGTGTGTGTGTTGTGTTGTGTGTGTGTGTGTGTGTGTGTGTGTGTGTGTGTTGTGTTGTGTGTTGTGTGTGTGTGTGTGTGTGACTGGCACGATCAACATCCCGTTTCTAAATTACTGATATGAATCTGTGGAGAAAACTCTGAGTCGACAACTGAAAACATCCACAGAACCGGCCAAGACAACAATCAACAGATTTCAGAGATGCTCCTGCCTGTGACCTCTGACCTGTGACCTCTGACCTGAGAATACTCAGATTTTTATTTGACTTTCCTCTTTATTTGATCAAACTACATCATTCTGATTGAATTCAACATCATTAATGCATCATTTAATCTGCCGACACATTCCCCCTAAACGCGAGAGAAATGTTCTCCACATGGAGTGTGTTTGATGACACAACACACACTCGCGCTGGAAACGCCACTCTTCCTCCAGAGCAAATATTTACATGCTGAACTCAAATCTGAGGAATGTCATTTTTGCCTCCCAGAGTTTTCAGGGAGAAGTTGCTGACGGGAATCACTGGGAAACTCATGAACACAGACGTTCTTCCAGTGACGTTAATACAACGTTCCTTCAATGTTCTCGAAACATGGAGCGTTTTTATTTGAAATGTTTTAGTAATTTAGTTTAGTTTAGTTTTAAATGTTGCTACTTGTTTCAGAACTTTCAGAGAACATTCATAAGTAACGTTCCCATAATGTTTGAAGAATGATACAATGGAATGTTCCCTTAACGTTCACATAACCAAGAAAAAAACACATTTGTAACGTTTTCAACTTTTGGGAACGTTAGCAGGACATTCTTGACGTGTTTCATCATCGTGTGCATCATGTTTTTTTAGCTCGAATAGCAAGTTTCCATCACACAAAAATCCATCAAGTTTCGAACCATTCCGATGAATTAAAGCGCAACATTTCCCTCCAGTAATGAGCGAACAGCAGCAGACGGTCGAATATAACGACATGTTAATGAGGAAACAATCATGTTTATCACACACGTGTAAAAGCCTGAGAGAATGAAGCCAGACTAGAGTAAATGAGCCGTGTGTCAGAGATCAGAGGTCCACCGCTTCATATTTATCAGAGATCAATCGCGGCTCCCGAACACCTCCTTTTCCTCTTCTTCCTCCTCTACCTCCTCCTCCTCTTCCTCCTCCTCTTCTTCTTCCCTCTTCCTCCTCCTCTACTTCCTCCCTGTTCCTCCTCCTCTTCCTCTACCTCTTCCTCTACCTCTTCCCTCTTCTTCCTCCTCTACTTCCTCCTCCTCCTCCTCTACTTCCTCCTCTTCCCTCTTCCTCCTCCTCTACTTCCTCTTCCTCCTCTTCTTCCCTCTTCCTCCTCCTCTACTTCCTCCCTCTTCCTCCTCCTCTACTTCCTCCTCCTCCTCCTCTTCTTCCTCCTCTACCTCCTCTACTTCCTCCCTCTTCCTCCTCCTCTACTTCCTCCTCCTCCTCTTCTTCTTCCCTCTTCCTCCTCCTCTACTTCCTCCCTCTTCCTCCTCCTCTACTTCCTCCTCCTCCTCCTCTTCTTCCTCCTCTACTTCCTCCCTCTTCCTCCTCCTCTACTTCCTCCTCCTCCTCCTCTTCCTCCTCCTCTACTTCCTCTTCCTTCTCCTCTTCCTCCTCCTCCCCTCCTCCTTCTCTTCCCTCTTCCTCCTCTTCCTCCACCTCCTCCCTCTTCTTCCCTCCTCTTCCTCCTCCTCCTCCTCTTCTTCCTCCACCTCCTCCCTCCTCTTCCCTCATCTTCCTCCTCCTCCTCTTCCCTCTTCCTCCTCTTCCTCCTCTTCCTCCACCTCCTCCCTCTTCTTCCCTCCTCTTCCTCCTCCTCCTCTTCTTCCTCCACCTCCTCCCTCCTCTTCCCTCATCTTCCTCCTCTTCCTCTTCCATTCTGCTTAAAGCTTCATTATAAACATGTTGTCATGATCCCATGATTTAGAACATTGCGTCAAAGTTATGATCAAACGTTCTTCCAGGAACATTAATAGAACATTTTTTCAGATATCTGGTCTTCAATAATGTTCTCAAACGTTAGAACAAAAACATTATACATCATTCATGGAACGTTTTTCTGAAATGTTTTACTCTGACGTTTTTTAAATGTTACTGCTTGTTTCAGAACGTTCAGAACATTCAAAAGTGACGTTCCCATAATGTTAGAAGAATAAGAACAGAGAGAAAACATTTATTTCTCTGTTATGTTTTCTCTAATGTTCACATAACCAATAAAAAACTATCAACGTGATCAAAACGTGATAAATCTATGCCTTCTGTCATCTGATTGATAGATTAGACTTTTTTATTGTAAAAACTTGTTAATCTGAATAAAGCTGAGCTGTATCAGATCCATATTCTCACTATATCAGACTATATGAGCCATAAAAGCCTGATGGATCAAATATGATACAATAAAATAATTACACATAAAACACATTATTTCATGTTAATCATTACAGGGTTAAATTACATTACATTTTGATTTCAGTTGTTGAGCTTTTGACTATAAGAACATGTTTATTAATAAATGATACAGATTGTCAGTTCAGGGCAGGAATAAAGCATGTGAAGAACTGTATAATATTTCTAAAAGCTTGATTTGGAAGCCCATTTCCACCACTTAAGAAAAAAATACTTTGGAAAATCTTAAGTAATTAATTAATTAATTAATAAAAAGTTACAGTTATGAATTTCTATATCATGACTGTCATAATTTCAACTTTTTTTTTTAAATTTGGACTTTTTCAGAATTATGACATATTCATATTTCTGACATAATTATAACCTTTTAGTCAGAATTTCGACGTAGTATGTCATAGTTACATAGGCCTATGTCACAATTTTCACATAAAAAAGGAGAAATTATGACAGAAAGTCCAAAGTCTGACTTATAGTTATAATTATGACATAAAAAGTAATTCTGAAATAAAGTCAAAATTATGACAGAAAAAGTCAAAATTATGATTTAAAAAGTCAAATTCAAATCTTATGTGAGAATTATGACTATTAAGTAAATTTTGACACTTTATTTCAGAATTATGACACTTCATCTCATAATTTGGCTTTTTATGTCATAATATTTACTCTGTCATAATTATAACTATTTTAGTCACAATTTAGACTGTCAGAATTTCTGTCAAATTATGACAAATTCGAAATTCGGACTTAAAAAGTAGAAATATTGACTAAAAGGTAATAATTATGATGACAAAGAATCGATATATAATGAAAAAAAAGTCATAATTTCAACTTTTTGTCATAATTGAATCGAAATTGTGACTAAAAAGTTATAATTATAGATTATAAGTTATATTCTTAGTAATTCTACAAAGAGTCCATATAATGACATAATATTCATAATTTCGTTTTTAAATTTTTTGTTGTCATTTTTTTTAGTTCGCGCCAGTGTCGCGCGCAGTGCTTGGAGAGTGGAGACCCGCCCGTCCTGCGCAGTGAGGGCGGAGCATGAGCCGCACGAAGCGCTTCTGTCATGAGACTCGGTCACATGACTAACTCAGCACACACTCCTTCTATCACTCAGAGACTTTATTCTGCTGTTATTGTTGAAGATGGCGGAGGACAGGGAACCTCCAGCGCTCCTCGACGCGTCGCACGCGGGCTCGACGGATCCGGAGGACGGAGAGGATCTATTCGTCAGCGCCGTGAGCAAGATGGAGGTGAGATGCGATTAAAGCCGCTCGCGACGCGCTGCCGACGCGCTGCCGACGCGCATCGACACGCCCTGCTGTCACAGCCTGTAATCAATAATCAATGTTCATAATCAGCGAAACATCATTGGAGTATTTTCTTCCGATTCTGACAGATTTCATTGAATTTCATGAGCGAGTAGAGATGCTGAGCGCGCATGCGCAACAGGGGCTACATCGGCACATCAACACTGCGTCACATGAACGCAGAGACTAGATATGATCAGGCGAATGATATATGAACAAACCTTCAGAATATAGATATGAATTTGGTGTGTGTAAAGCTGCTGAAGTGATTTCTGACTCGAACTCTCTGCATTTAAAGATTTAAATCTACAGACACATTAAAAGTGCAATGAAATAAACACTTAAAAGTGTGTTTTGGATGTTTTCTAAGTTTCCACTGGTCTGATAGATGTTATGAAAGTAAGTGCATGAAAACATGATGGTTTGCATATAGTGTTTCGCTTTAAAGAATTACACCATAATAATATTTAGCATTCAAAACCTGTTTTCTGTCCGCCATCTCATGCTTATGGAAATATCATATTAGTACTGTGAGTGTCATGTGATGATGAGCTGATTTACACCTGGTCAGCAGATTCTGAATGACAGGAAGACCTTTCCTTCCACTTCCTGTGGATCCGGTCACAAGTTTATCCTGTGAGCCCAACACGTTTACAACAGGAGTGTGTGAACATTAACTTTAATGAGCTGGAGAGAAACAGTGTCACACTGATTCGTTTATGTGTGTGTGTTCATGTCTGTGTGTGTCTAGAGGAACTTCTCATTAATATCTCAGTGTCGTTCCTCCAGAGAGAGACTCTCGTGAGATTATTACTGTCATCAGGTTCAGGTTTTGATCAGGTTTGTTTCTCTCGAAGGCCAGTCCAACATCTCCAGCAGAACCCATCATCATCAGCAGCTCCAACGGGCCAGAACCAGAACCAGAACCAGAGGAGATCTTCCTGGATGAGGATCCCGACGACCTCTTCGCTGGTGTGTGAGTGAGTGAGTGAGTGAGTGTGTGTGTGTGTGTGTGTGTGTGAGAGAGAGAGAGAGAGAGAGAGAGAGAGAGTGTGTGAGTGAGTGTGAGTTTGAGTGTTTGTGAGATAGAGAGCGAGTGTGAGAGAGAGAGAGTGAGTGTGTGAGAGAGAGAGAGAGAGAGAGAGAGAGAGTGAGTGTGTGAGAGAGAGAGAGAGAGAGAGAGAGAGAGAGAGAGAGAGAGAGAGAGAGAGAGAGAGAGAGAGAGAGAGAGAGAGAGAGAGTGAGTGTGTGAGTGTGAGAGTGAGTGTGTGTGTGTGTGTGTGTGTGTGTGTGTGTGTGTGTGTGTGTGTGAGAGAGTGACATTCCGACATTCCAACTCTATGTTTGATC
Organism: Leuciscus leuciscus; assembly: GCF_965113295.1. Lineage (NCBI taxonomy): Eukaryota > Metazoa > Chordata > Actinopteri > Cypriniformes > Leuciscidae > Leuciscus > Leuciscus leuciscus. The sequence continues at coordinate 534,252 of NC_138737.1, forward strand.
ATAACACTCGGTGTTTGTTGATGTGACACTGACAGTTACAGCGACTCTCATTTACATATGCAGAATGTTGAAAATCTGGATTTTACTCTAAAAGTTTGTGGTCAGTAGTTTAAAAAAAATACTTTTATTCAGCAAAGACGCATTAAATTGATCAAAAGTGACAGTAAAGACATTTATAATGTTACAAAAGATTCTATTTCAAATAAACGCTGTTCTTTTGAACTTTCTATTCATCAAAGAATCCTGAAAAAATTAAATGTATCACGGTTTCCACAAAAATATGAACACTGATAATAATCATAAATGTTTCTTGAGCATCAAATCATCATATTAGAGTGATTTGTGAAGGATCATGTGACACTGAAGACTGGAGTAATGATGCTGAAAATTCAGCTTTGATCACAGGAATAAATTACACTTTACTATATATTCACATAGAAAACAGATGATTTACATTATAATAATATTTCACTGTTTTTACTGTATTCTGATCATATAAACGCAGCTTTGGTGAGCAGAAGAGACTCTTTCAGACACATTAATAATATCTTACAGAACTCCAACGTTTGAACTGAACTTTTCCGATTCTTCAAACATGTGAACGTTCTCCATGACTGATGTATAAATAATGTTTTTGTTCTAACGTTTTGAGAACATTATTAAAGATCAGATAACTTTAATAATGATAATGTTCCTGTAAGAGCGTTTGATCATAACTCTGGCGTGCCGTTGGTGTTCTTCTTCTCCTCAGAGGCGACGGAGGAGGTTTCTCTGGACAGTCCCGAGCGTCAGCCAATCCTGTCCGACGGCCCGTCTCCCGCCATCACTCCGGTGACGCCCACCGTTACACTGGACCCGCGGGTGTCCGAGGCGTTCGCCCGCTCGCCGGACCAGGTGACGCTCAGTGAGCCCGCATGACCCCACGTGACCCCGCATGAGCTTGTTATGACCCCGCCGTGACCCTGCATGAGCTTGTTATGACCCCGCCGTGACCCCGCATGAGCTTGTTATGACCCCGCCGTGACCCCGCATGAGCTTGTTATGACCCCGCCGTGACCCCGCATGAGCTTGTTATGACCCCGCCGTGACCCCGCATGAGCTTGTTATGACCCCGCCGTGACCCTGCATGAGCTTGTTATGACCCCGCCGTGACCCTGCATGAGCTTGTTATGTCCCCGCCGTGACCCCGCATGAGCTTGTTATGACCCTGCCGTGACCCCGCATGAGCTTGTTATGACCCTGCCGTGACCCCGCATGAGCTTGTTATGACCCCGCCGTGACCCCGCATGAGCTTGTTATGACCCCGCCGTGACCCTGCATGAGCTTGTTATGTCCCCGCCGTGACCCCGCATGAGCTTGTTATGACCCTGCCGTGACCCCGCATGAGCTTGTTATGACCCTGCCGTGACCCCGCATGAGCTTGTTATGACCCTGCATGACCCCGCCGTGACCCCGCATGAGCTCGCCATGACCCCGCATGACCCCGCATGAGCTCGCCATGACCCCCATGAGCTGATCTGGTCTCACCACTGTCTCACACGACCTCTTGTGTTCTCCAGGATGAAGATGAAGAGGAGAACAGGGACGCGTTTGACGTCCAGATCTCGGTGTCGGACCCGGAGAAAGTTGGTAAGGAGTTTTCATGATGTTTGGGCAAAAGCGTTCGCTGTAAGATCAAGACACCTGGGAAATAAAGCAAACTCATGAATGTAAAACTACAGTCTTCATTTAGAAACACTGAAGCGTTAAACATGTTTATATTCAATCTAACGGCACAAATTTGCAAATAAAAATACACTGAGTTAAAGACAGCCCAGTATAGAGCTTATGTAGCCCTGCCCCTTATGTAGCCCCGCCCCTTATGTAGCCCTGCCCCTTATGTAGCCCCGCCCCGTATGTGGCCCTGCCCCCTATGTAGCTCCGCCCCTTATGTAGCCCTGCCCCTTATGTAGCCCCGCCCCGTATGTGGCCCTGCCCCCTATGTAGCTCCGCCCCTTATGTAGCCCCGCCCCTTCTCAGCGCTGCGCTCGTTGTCTTTTGACTTCCGGTCTGTATTTTCACAGCGATCTTACGTATTTATGAATGAACGGCTCGTTTTAAAATCTTCCCGGTCGACTGACATTTGTTAAGACATCTGCTTTAAACATTGCAGTCCTCATGATAACTTTCATTAACTTTACATTAAGTAAATCCACTTCAAAAGCTAATTACTCCTGGACAGCAGCGCCATAGAGATATACAGAGCGACCGCAAACACAGAAGTTCAAAGACAATATTCTAAAGATGGCGGCGCCCTCGTTTCTCTGGCGCATGAGGTCTATAGGGCAGAACACATGTTGGGGTCATTTACCCAGCATAATGGGTGGATTCATTTTTACTATAGTACTCGCTTTTTTTTTATTCATACATTAATTAATGTTTACAGATTAACTTAAATCCTCTAAACCAAGATTTTTTAGAGTGTGTGCATATGTACAGTCAAACCAAACACTATTCAGACACCATTTGTGATATTGTTTCACTAGTGTGATCAGGACACTATAGTTCATCTATGTAAGTGAGGAGAGCAGAATAAAGTAAACTGTGACATATTACACCCAAATATTCTTCATACAGAGACTACCAGTGACATTATCCACACTTTGAGCTGATCATGTTTTGTCTTTAATTGCTAATGCTCTTTTTACACACAGACTGAACAGAATGAAGCATTGCTTGGTCATTGGTTGAGCTAAACTGGTATTATCTAATTGTGTAGTTAAATTTAACAGCTGACAGATATTCAACATAATTCATGTGTGAGACAGTCTAACAGAAGGACGGACAAAACCAGTCAAATATCAACTGAGTTCTGCTCATATTTTATTACCATTTTCTAAACTATAGTGAATAAACTGATAATGTGAGAAATGTTGAAGATGTCTGAATAAATGTGTGTTTGACTGTGTGTATATGTTTGTTTTCCAGGTGACGGCATGAACGCGTACATGGTGTATAAAGTGTCGACGAAGGTGAGCAAGACCTCTGGATTCTCATCTGAGATGATCTGGATCTGCGGTGACTCTGAATCGTGTGTGTGTGTGTGTGTGTGTGTGTGTGTGTGTGTGTGTGTGTGTGTGTGTGTAGACCAGTCTGTCTATATTCAGCAGAGACCAGGTGTCCGTCAAGAGGCGCTTCAGTGATTTTCTGGGTTTGCACAGTAAATTAGCCTCCAAGTACATGCACATCGGCTACATCGTGCCTCCTGCTCCAGAGAAGAGCATTGTGGGTAAGTTTTGCACGTGGCGTTCACCGATGAGCACAGAAGTGTCGTGATGTTCACATCCGTGTGTGTGTGTGTTTCAGGGATGACGAAGGTCAAAGTGGGAAAAGAGGACACGTCATCGGCAGAGTTCGTAGAGAAAAGAAGATCTGCATTGGAAAGGTATTTCTAAGAATTAATACATAAACATTCAAATCAACATTTGAGAAGAATATTTTAATGAATGAGATACATTAAAAAATAATATTGAAAAATGAATACAAATAAATCTGCAATAGAAGGGTATTTAAAAAATGTAATACATAAATCTTAAAATAAATATATTTATATTTTTTTAATGAATAATAATTAATAAAATAAAATAATTAAAATAGATACATTTTAAAAGAAATTTAAATGTATTAAAATTAATTATATTAAATCCACTTTGGAAAGGTGTATCAAAGAAATATTATAAATTATTTTTTTATGAATGTATATTGAAATATGTTATAAAAGTAAAAATGAAATGTATTTAATGTATATAAATTAATATTATAAAATATTATAAATATTATACATTTACAAATTATTATAAATATATATGAACATTTATTATGAATTTAAAAATCAATTAGAATTAAAAATAAATCTGCTTTAGTGAGGTATTTCAAATAATTAATAAATACATATTTCTATAATTATTTATAATTTTTTTTAATAATTATTATTTACAAAATGTAACTAACTTAAACCAAGTAAATTATTATTACTACTAATAAAATAATTAATAATTAATGAATTAATACATAAATATAAAAATATTTTATTAATAATAATAATAATAAAAAATATTAATATGAATGAATTAAAATTAAATAAGTTCAATATGTAATACTTTTTGTTAAGAATTAATAAATAAATATTTTAATCTTTTAATTACATATTTTTAATGAATAATAATAAACTAAAATAAATAGTGTGATGATGTTTTTAATGAATAATAGTTGGTTAAATGTTAGAGTAAGTCAGAGGTCACATGTTCAGAGGTCACATGTTCAGAGGTCACATGTTCAGAGGTCACATGTTCAGAGGTCACATGTTCAGAGGTCACATGTTCAGAGGTCACATAGGTCACATGTTCAGAGGTCACATAGGTCACATGTTCAGAGGTCACATGTTCAGTCTTCATTAATCGTCTGATTGTAAGGCGTGGGGTTTCGCAGTGAATCTCTGCGTCTCGTTCTCACTGTTTTTCCTGTATTTGAAAGATCACTCGTGTTCGGTGTTTTGTGGCTAAAAGGTTGAGCAAGAAGTATTAGATAAATAATTACGCTTGAGCTCGGGAGGTTTGCTGCTGTCAGCTTCTCGGCGATGCGCTGCTGGTTTTGCACAAACTGATGAATCGAATAGAAATTACAGTTCAGTGAAGCGCTGACATTTCTATGGCCTTTTTATCAGGCCGTCGACTGACGTGAAGGTCAGCGGTGTGTGTGTGAAAGAACTGGTGCTGATGGACGTGTGTGTGTGTGCAGGTATCTGATGAGGACCGTCAAACACCCGGTGCTGCTCAAAGACCCAGACGTCCTGCAGTTCCTGGAGAGTTCAGAGGTACTGACCAAACACAAAAACTGCTAAAAAGTGTACATCTATAAACATATAGAGCCTCGTACAGCCGAGTCAGTCGTCGGTGCTGTGGATGAAATAACCATAAATACTAGAAAAATATTGAGTTTTTAAAATCACAAAAATATTTTGACACGCAGTATTTCGTTTGAGTTTGTAGAGAAGAACTAATTAAAATGAATTAAATAATGACATCTGCTTTGGTTTGCTGTTGTTACTGTAATGGACCAGTGTTGTTTATTATATCTGTCCCTATACACACAAAACATTAAATAAAATAAATAAAGGTATTTCAAATAATGAATACATACATATTTGAATAGAATATTTGTAATTAATAATAACTCATTAAAATAAATACAAAATGAATAAAAAGTAATCGAAATAAATCTGCTCTGAAAAATGATTATTAACATAAGTATTAATTTATTAATAAGATAAATATTATAATATATTTTTAGAAAGAATCATTTATTGAAATAAGTAAAAAAAAAAATTCAAAGGTATTTATAATAATTAATAAAAAATAAAATAAATATTTGTTCAAAACATTTTTTTTTCAAAATATTTTTAATTTATAATATTGTTAATTAACTAAAATAAATGTATTAATTTAATCTAAATAAATAGATCTGCTTTGGAAAGGTATTTAAAAGAATAATAAATACATATAAAAAACTATTTTAACAAAATATGTTTAATTAGTAATATTGAACTAAATAAAATAAAATAAAAATCTGCTTTGGAAAAGTGTTTCAAAGAATTGATTAAGTAATAAATGTATTAATAAAATAAATAAATGTTACAATATATTTAAATAAAAAATCATAACAATTAATAAAAATAAATAAATAAATAAAAATAAATCTGATTGTTAAAGGTATGTCAAATGATTAATAAATAAATATAAAAATATTGTTGATTCATAATGTTGAACTAAAATAAGTAAGTTAAATTAATAAAAATAAATCTGCTTTTGAAATTTCAGCATTTCCACGAATTACCATATTTAGAGGCGTGGCTGTTATTAATTAATACTAAGAGCTGATTACTCATAACCCTGAATGTATGAAGGTGGATCTCAGAGAAATGTGTGTGTGACTCGCGCGGTGTGCAGGATTAATGTGTGTGTAGCTTACACTCTTTACTCTGGTACACAGAGAAGTGTGTGTATAATGGAAGACTCGTAAAGCGCGATTGAAAGCTATTTTTGCGCGCGGCCCTCTGAGAGTTTTCCAGGGTGAAACGTATTAAATTGGACCAGCATTGAAATGTATAGGACTGGAGAAAATCCCGGTGCGCTGGGAAACGCTTCCCGTGGGATCGGATCTGTTAACCGGTTTGTTTGCCCTTATTTGTCATGTTCTGCAGCTGCCGCGAGCGGTTAGCACACAGGCGCTGAGCGGCGCCGGAATATTGAGGATGGTAAACAAGGCGGCCGACGCTGTCAACAAAATGACAATCAAGATGAATGAATCGGATGCGGTAAGAGTCTGATTTCTGGACTTGAATAATGAGACGAATTAATGAGCTGCTCTCTGGCTTGAGACGTGTGTGTGTGTGTGTGTGTGTGTGTGTGTGTGAGAGAGAGAGAGAGGTCATGTGACGTGTCTGTGCTCTTTATACACTGACTGCACTGTGTAATGTTTACAGTGTTGCAAATGTAGAGTTAAATACAGAAATGCATTGCCATTTTACATATTGCATTTCAAATTGAATATTGCTACTCATAAATACAGCTTATAGTTTACAGGAAAACTGCAAAAATAAACTACAATAATTCACTGGAATCAAATAAATAAGAACATTTATTAAAATACATTTAATATAAACTTGTTTTATATTAAATGAATTTGGGTTTGAAAGTAGAACAGTATTTAAATGACGATATTAAAGTTTTCGTCTGAGAAAGAATGTGAACGCAGTGCTAAAGAAAGTGAAAAGAACGTGTGAGTAAATGAGGGAGAAAAGAAAGTTAAAGGAAAGTTGATAGATGGAAGTCGTAAGAAGATTGAAGGTTAAAAGAAGGTTGAAAGATTTATGGGAATCCTTTGAAGGAAAGATCTATAATAACGTTCTCTTTTATTTTTAAAAGTACTGTATTTTATTTTATTTTTCTAAACTGTTTTAATTATTCTTATTTCTTTTAATTATTTTAATTTCTTCTATGTAAAGCACTTTGAATTGCCATTGTGTATGAAATGTGCTATATAAATAAACTTGCCTTGCCTTATGTAAAATATATGCATAAATAAATTGGATTCAGATAAATAAGAAAATGCATTAACATAAAATAATATAAATTAGTTTTGAATAAATAAATAAATTGTGATCAAATAAGAAAATGTTTTAAAATAAAATAATATAAATTTGATTTAAATAAATAAGTTGTAGTTAAATAAAAATAAAATAAATAAATAATATAAATTTGATTTAAAGTAATAAATAAATAGGATTAAAATAAACAAGAAAATGTATTAAAATAAAATAACATACATTTGATTTAAATAAATATATGAAGAAATAAATTGAATTCGATGTGTATTGTGAAAAGCGCTTTACAAATAAATGTGAATCGAATTGAATTCAAATAAATAAAATAGATAAAATAATAAAAATTTGATTTAAATAAAATTGTAATCAAATAAGAAAATCTATTAAAATAAAATTAATATAAATTTAATTTAAATAAATAAATTGTAGTCTAATAAGAAAGCGTATTCAAATAAAATAACATGCAGTACATTTGAATTAAATACATTGTAATCAAATAAAAAAAAGTATAAAAAAAATAATATTAATTAATTAATTAAAATAAATAAATAGGACTAAAAAAAAAAAAAAATTTTTTTTTTGTGATTTTGTCATCAAATAAGAATATTTATTAAAATTAAATTAAAATGTATATAAATTTGATTTAAATAAATAATACATCTTACAGTAAAGTACTATAGTGAGAAGAGAAAAATGAGTACAGTAACATAATAGAAACGAAATATGTTGAAATGTTGTTTTTTGCCAGTGTAAACGGGGTGTGTACAGCGTCAGGATGGGGTGGATGTTAAAGGCTCGTACTGTGATGAGTTCTCGTCAAGCGTTCCTGTGTTTGTGTGTGTGTGTGTGTTTGTGGACGCAGTGGTTTGAGGAGAAACAGCAGCAGTTCGAGAATCTGGACGTCCAGCTCAGAAAGCTTCACGCGAGTGTGGAGTCACTGGTGTGTCACCGGAAGGGTGAGAGCCTCATGAGAACAGCAGAAACACTGCTTTATCAGGGATAGTAATGATCCTACACACAGCCAGGAGCTCGGGAAACTTGTTTGTGAAAGAGAAATGTTTCTTTAGCTTCAAATCATCATAGTAGAATGATTTCAATTCAATTCATGTTTATTTGTACAGCGCTTTTCACAATACACATCATTTCAAATCAGCTTTACAGGAAATACAAGAGTCCACATTTCAGTTTACAGTGATCTGATATCAGAGGAAGTTATGCATTTCAGAAATGTACATATACAAATCACAGTTAGCTAAAAATGTATTAATTTAAACAATGTAATAATTAAATGCAGGAACAATGAGCTCATTGAAGTAATGAATAATTGTTTGTTAACAAATGATTATGACATTTAGAATGCGTGTTGATTCCTGAAGGATCATGTGACACTGAAGACTGGAGTAATGATGCTGAAAATTCATCTTTGATCACAGGAATAAATTACACTTTACTATATATTCACATAGAAAACAGATGATTCACATTATAATAATATTTCACTGTTTTTACAGTATTTTTGATCAGATAAACGCAGCTTTGGTGAGCAGAAGACACACATTAATAATCATAATTATCCCAGACGTTAGATCAGTAGTTTATACGCTTGATTTGATCTATTAGAGAAAGAAAGTAGTGAAATACACTCGTTTGTCAAGGATAACGCGATCAAGTTTAACTTATTTCCATTGCGGTCCTTGATGTAAAGCTCAAACTTCTCTCACACTGACCGGTTACTCTGGCGTCACATACTGTTATACATACAATAAGCTACGATACGTTTTCACATTTACAAATTTCACAATCACAATTAAACATCCACACGATACACTAATGCTAAAACAACCTATCTCTAATAACCAACTTTTAACATTCACACTAAAACCAGTCATGTGTGACCCTGGACCACCAAACCAGTCACATGGGCGAAACATTGAGAAAATCTCCTATAAAGTTGTTCATTTATGTTGGCGATTGTGCAGCATTCACTCACACAAATACATGTTTTATATATTTACGGTAGGAAATTTACAAAATATCTTCATGGAACATGATCTTTACTTCATATCCTAATGATATTAGAAATACGTTTGATATCCAGAGGCCACGAACTCCACAGTCGAGCCCCTGAGTCCTCTAAAGGCCGATGATGTATATATTGTGATGTTGGTCCGCAGAGCTGTCGGTGAACACGGTGTCGTTCGCGAAGAGCTCGGCGATGCTGGGAAACTCTGAGGATCACACGGCTCTGTCACGAGCGCTGTCTCAGCTGGCCGAGGTGGAGGAGAAGATCGACACGCTGCACCAGGATCAGGCCTGCAACGACTTCTTCATGTTCTCCGAGCTGCTGGGAGATTACGTGCGGCTCATCACCGCCGTCAAGGTGAGCGTAGAGACAAAGAGTTATTTCACTTATTAAACTACTTCTTGCATCATATAGAGACATACAGATGTAAAATCACTCATTCAGGGTTTGGACGAGGTGCTTGAAGGACTTGATTTGACTTTGTTTGGCGTCTGGTTTGTCTCACGGCTGGTCATGTGACGTGTCATGTGTCTGCAGGGCGTGTTCGACCAGCGAATGAAAACATGGGGCAAATGGCAGGAGGCGGAGATGATGCTTCAGCGGAAGAGAGAAGCCGAAGCCAAACTACAGTACGCCAACAAACCCGACAAACTCCAGCAGGCCAAAGACGAGATCAAGGAGGTACAAACAGAAATATGACACTGATATTATTCGTCCCAGTTCACACACTTATGCACTGGCATTTTTATTTATGCACAAAAACCAAAATAAAAGTTCAGAAAACTATCAGCAAAAAGCCTGCCAAAATAAAAGTTGGGCTTAAAGGGACAATGTGTAGCTTTTTAGGTATTTTATTATCTAAAATCTATATTTTTATTCATAAATATGCCCTCAATGGTGTACAAATACCTATGCCAATGTTCAGACTAATCCTCGTAAACGAAGAATTTATTATCTTTATATACATGGGACGGGTAGGTCCACGGAGGCTTCCATGTAGTTCCGCCATCTTGAAAAACTATAATAGCAGAGAGGGACAAAAAGTACTAGGCCAACGCGTTTCCACAACGCGTTTCGTTCAGAGCCAGCGTCACGTGACTGAAGCCAGCAGAAGCGGAGGAGCAGAGCAGTGAGAGGCGCTTGTCACTGCACCGGCAAGTTTAAAAGGCTGCACTGCACGGTTATTTATACACCGTTCATTCATACATACATATGAGTCACAGGATAAGGAGTCCTCGTCGTCGAAAAAGTCCAAAATAGATCGTAAAAGGAAACGTGACCGGAGATTACAAAAACAAGGGTTACTGTCAGGATAGCTAATGCAGGAGAAAGCTTTCAAAAGAGACCCTGAAGTTTCCTGCTTTCTTCTCGACAGGTAAGTCAATGTTACGGCCTTAATTACAAGCTTTTTTTTCATTGCTTGGTTGTGTACTTTATTATATAGACAGTCGAACATTTATAGTTAAAAGTTAAACAGGCTCTTTGATGAATAGCAGCTATTGAGTAAAGTAACGTTAGAGAAGGCTCTGATGATGATGATATCTAACAATGCACATACTTCAAAAAATATAACGAGTAAAGAAGGCATTACTACTAATTACCATAGTTAATGTTTTTGACAGTCAGTAGTTCATACTGTAACATTCTTTTTTTCGTTGTTTCAAGTTTCAGTTTGTTTTAAATAACAAACATGTTCACCCGAAGAAAAACTCGAAGTGCTATTATAAGACATCCTGTCATAGCTTTTAGGTACATAACGGCTACCGTAGATGCAACGCGCATTTGAAAAAGTGAGGCGCTGGAGAGCATTATTCGTTTGAATGCAAAATACAATTTCACCACTAGATGGGAGAAATTCCTACACAATGTCCCTTTAACTTGAAGAAATTGTGACAGAAATATTTTACTGTTGTTTATTACAGTGTTCCTCTCAAAGTAGTAATAACAACAATAATAATACATTATTATAATTAAGGTAATATCATTCAACCAAATTATTTTTTCAGTCTTAATTTACAAAGTATAGTACTTACGAAGTCTGTTGTACTGCACCTTATCTGACAAATACGAATATTTTGTTGTAAATTTGATAAATAGATTTTTGAATAATTTTTTATAGTTTTCATTTTATTAGACACCATTTTTAATGATAAATCAATAAATTGTATTGCTCATTTGCATATTCATAGAACCGCGTATACTAATGAGGCAAGGGTGTCGAGTTACATTCAAGATATTTTAAGATTTTTTTTTACATGTCGTTTTGGTGATCAAAGATGAGTTTTAAAGGATAATATTATTGACTACTGGGGGATTTAAAATTCATGAAATTAATTTAAAAGTAAAAAAAAAACTATTTTAAAAATAAGTTGAAAAAGGGGCATTTTCGGTTTAGGTTTTTGAATTGATATTTCGGACATTTTGTAGAATAAATAGTGCAAATATTGTGTTGAATATTCCAGCAAGAAAGAGTTCAGAGTATGATGCATGTAATTTACAAGAAAAGAAGTCTGGAATGTTGCAGCTTTAATTACGCAGCCAAAGTGGTTATTAAATAATGGACGACAAGATAACCGTTTAACCCCTCACACACTAGCTGGTCCTACATAGAGCGTCAAGCGTCATTTCAAGGGTTCAGAGGTCTTTTATTGTCATTCCATACACATTTTTACATGAAGGAACGAAACTAAGTAATAAGATCCCGATCAAAACACAAGATAAAAACATTTATCAATAAAAACATTAGAAACTAGGGTGTACGTCTAAGCAGCTTCATCAATAAATAGCATAATAGCAATAAAAAACACTAGAATAGACTAAAACAGTGCAATAATTAGTCATTAATTAGGACACAACTAGTCAAATATTATTGCACATAAAATATCTAAATAATACTGTTATAAAAAATTAAAAAAACATCAAAATTCTATTATTGCACCTATTATTGCTATATATTTGGGACACAGCTTGAGTTTGTGAGCAGCGCCGGGGATGATGGGAACTATCCCGCATGTTTATTTCCCTTCGGTTCATTCATATCTCGACTGTTTCCTCAAACCACGACAGCTGCAAGAGTTCATGACAGTTATTGATTCTTTTAAGCATGAAACATTTTCAGCCTCTTTAATTTCTGCATTTCCCCCGTCACGCCCCACGAAGGAGATCGAGGAGGTAGGACTGTGGCTTTGCTTTTATTTGCTGTCTTCATCATCACGCCTGCTCTCTTACACTCTTCACGACACTTATATTTGCATTATGCAGATCAAAGCCTAATTATGGATTCATCAGACGTTCACGACATGCTTACAGACACACTCCATCTCTCACTTTAACAGCTGAGTTGTGTGTTTAATGTGCATTGGCTGATGTCCTGTGTTGTTTATCTGTAGTTGTTAATGCAGGATTCATTATAGATCATCACTCGCATCCCATAAATGATAATCATGCACTCACTAGATCTTCTGACCTGACGTGACTTTGTTTATTCTGCTTGAGACGGACCGTTCTCCAGCTCTTATTCCTAAAGCATGTCTCGTGTGTGTGTGTGTGTGTGTGTGTGTGTGTAGTGGGAAGGTAAAGTGCAGCAGGGTGAAAGAGATTTTGAGCAGATCTCTAAAATCATCCGGCGAGAGGTTGGAAGATTCGAGGTGAGTTCAGCTGTCAGTGTGTGTGTTTGCTCTCGTTGTTAAAGCCAAACGTGTGTGTCTCTGACGAGTGTCTTTTTCTCCTCACAGAAAGACCGAGTGAAGGATTTCAAAGTCGTCATCGTTAAATACCTGGAGTCACTAGTTCACACACAACAGCAGGTGTGTGTTCATCCCTCGAGCTGTGCTGAAATACTGCTCATAAATCTCTCTATCACCAAACACTGGATTCAGTCTTTTATCAGCTCATTCTCTTTCATTAGCAAAACCTGTGCTAGTTGACTGAATGAGCAAAGGCAGTGAGTGTTAGTCCAATGAAACAACATTAACTGCATTCTTACACTGTCCTGATCAGACGCGACGCTGCGGCGTCTTTTCCATGTTAATCAGAGTTTTTGTCTTAACTAGCCGCGGCGGTGATGCGCGACGATTCGATTTAGAAACGGTTGTATTTCTGTGATGCCATGGCTGAAACAACAACATACAAAGTGTGACAATGATAATATAAGCTACTGATTATGTGCTTTATTTAATGTTAAATCTAATGCGAGTTTGAAGATCATTTTGCGTGACCTTTATAGCCTCTTCTGATTGGCTGATTTTTGATTGATTTGGTTGCGAGTGCAGTGCGCTTGCAGAGATACTCCGCCCACATGCTCTTCTGATTGGCTGATTTTTGAATGATTTGGTTGTGAGTGCAGTGCGCTTGGAGAGAGACTCCGCCCACACGCTCTTCTGATTGGCTGATTTTTCAATGATTTGGTTGCGAGTGCAGTGCGCTTGGAGAGAGACTCCGCCCACTCGCTCTTCTGATTGGCTGATTTTTCAATGATTTGGTTGTGAGTGCAGTGCGCTTGCAGAGAGACTCCACCCACACGCTCTTCTGATTGGCTGATTTTTCAATGATTTGGTTGCGAGTGCAGTGCGCTTGCAGAGAGACTCCGCCCACACGCTCTTCTTATTTGAAGATAGTTAATTAATTAAAGCTATACCCTGAAAATATTCCCATGATGGAACTCCTGAAAGGTTTTTGTAGGATTTTCGGTGTAAGTAAATCCTCTCCGGGTTAAAGTGACCTAAACGCATCATTAGGGGTTAATGGTCAACCAATCAGAGTCAAGAGCCGTGTTCTCCTGATCAGATGCCATGGAAAAGTTCATGTGTTGTTTCTCTTGTCTCTGTCTTTCAGCTAATAAAGTATTGGGAGGCGTTCTTACCTGAAGCCAAGGCGATCGCGTAAGCGGACGACTCTCGGCTCATCATCTTCTTTATTCTCCAGTAATGATCCTGCAAGAAAAGCTGCTCAGACTTAATTCAACTCTAATGAAAAGCACTACAATAATAAAAAGCATCTCAATCTCTTCATCCTTTGTTTGGTGTGTAAAGATCACCGCTGTCGTTCTTCACTCAGATGATCCCGAGGTTCGGATGAACGTGGCATTAGGCAATGATCCGGCAGGGGAAGGCCTTCTGTCCTCTGTTCTCCGTCGTCTCGCATGTACAGAATGAAGCATTATTCTCTTGATCAGTATTTAAGAGTATCAATAATAATGGCTGAGGCTTTCGGCGGCTCGTGCGCTCTGGACTCTGCTGCTCGCGTCCACTATATACATATGTATATTTTTTTATTTTGCTTTGTAGCCTGAAATTTTGGAACGTTTCAGTTGATTCATTGTAACAGATTTTTTAATCACAAGTATTTTTTACTCTACATTCCTGTGCATCAATATCTGAACCTTAATAAAGGAATGACTCTGTATCATGTTTTTGGCTTTAGTGAATATTCGTTTTTCTAGTTCTGCTCTAAAATGTATTTTGTATATGAAAGCTTGTTTCTTTCACGGAACAAAAAATAAACAAGGCAATTGGGAATTTTTATCTCAAAATTCAACTTTATATTTCACAATTTTCATTTTTTTTCTCACTATTGCAAGTTTACTACATTCAGGTGTTTTCTCACAATTGTGAGTTTATATCCCACGATTCAGATGTTTTCTCACAATTTTGAGTTTATATCCACGATTCAGGCGTTTTCTCGCAATTGTGAGTTTATATCCCACGATTCAGATGTTTTCTCGCAATTGTGAGTTTATATCCCACGATTCAGATGTTTTCTCGCAATTGTGAGTTTATTTCCCACGATTCAGGCGTTTTCTCGCAATTGTGAGTTTATATCCCACGATTCAGATGTTTTCTCGCAATTGTGAGTTTATATCCCACGATTCAGATGTTTTCTCGCAATTGTGAGTTTATATCCCACGATTCAGACGTTTTCTCACAATTGTGAGTTTATATCCCACGATTCAGATGTTTTCTCACAATTGTGAGTTTATTTCCCACGATTCAGGCGTTTTCTCGCAATTGTGAGTTTATATCCCACGATTCAGATGTTTTCTCGCAATTGTGAGTTTATATCCCACGATTCAGATGTTTTCTCGCAATTGTGAGTTTATATCCCACGATTCAGATGTTTTCTCACAATTGCGAGTTTATATCCCACAATTCAGATGTTTTCTCGCAATTGTGAGTTTATATCCCACAATTCAGATGTTTTCTCGCAATTGTGAGTTTATATCCCACGATTCAGATGTTTTCTCACAATTGTGAGTTTATTTCCCACGATTCAGGCGTTTTCTCGCAATTGTGAGTTTATATCCCACGATTCAGATGTTTTCTCGCAATTGTGAGTTTATATCCCACGATTCAGATGTTTTCTCACAATTGCGAGTTTATATCCCACGATTCAGATGTTTTCTCACAATTTTGAGTTTATATCCACGATTCAGGCGTTTTCTCGCAATTGTGAGTTTATATCCCACAATGCAGGCGTTTTCTCACAATTGTGAGTTTATATCCCACGATTCAGATGTTTTCTCGCAATTGTGAGTTTATATCCCACGATTCAGATGTTTTCTCGCAATTGTGAGTTTATATCCCACGATTCAGATGTTTTCTCACAATTGCGAGTTTATATCCCACGATTCAGATGTTTTCTCACAATTTTGAGTTTATATCCACGATTCAGGTGTTTTCTCGCAATTGAGAGTTTATATCCCACAAGTCAGATGTTTTCTCGCAATTGTGAGTTTATATCCCACGATTCAGATGTTTTCTCGCAATTGTGAGTTTATATCCCACGATTCAGATGTTTTCTCGCAATTGTGAGTTTATATCCCACGATTCAGACGTTTTCTCACAATTGTGAGTTTATATCCCACGATTCAGATGTTTTCTCACAATTGTGAGTTTATTTCCCACGATTCAGGCGTTTTCTCGCAATTGTGAGTTTATATCCCACGATTCAGATGTTTTCTCGCAATTGTGAGTTTATATCCCACGATTCAGATGTTTTCTCGCAATTGTGAGTTTATATCCCACGATTCAGATGTTTTCTCACAATTGCGAGTTTATATCCCACAATTCAGATGTTTTCTCGCAATTGTGAGTTTATATCCCACAATTCAGATGTTTTCTCGCAATTGTGAGTTTATATCCCACGATTCAGATGTTTTCTCACAATTGTGAGTTTATTTCCCACGATTCAGGCGTTTTCTCGCAATTGTGAGTTTATATCCCACGATTCAGATGTTTTCTCGCAATTGTGAGTTTATATCCCACGATTCAGATGTTTTCTCACAATTGCGAGTTTATATCCCACGATTCAGATGTTTTCTCACAATTTTGAGTTTATATCCACGATTCAGGCGTTTTCTCGCAATTGTGAGTTTATATCCCACAATGCAGGCGTTTTCTCACAATTGTGAGTTTATATCCCACGATTCAGATGTTTTCTCGCAATTGTGAGTTTATATCCCACGATTCAGATGTTTTCTCGCAATTGTGAGTTTATATCCCACGATTCAGATGTTTTCTCACAATTGCGAGTTTATATCCCACGATTCAGATGTTTTCTCACAATTTTGAGTTTATATCCACGATTCAGGTGTTTTCTCGCAATTGAGAGTTTATATCCCACAAGTCAGATGTTTTCTCGCAATTGTGAGTTTATTTCCCACGATTCAGGCGTTTTCTCGCAATTGTGAGTTTATATCCCACGATTCAGACGTTTTCTCGCAATTGTGAGTTTATATCCCACGATTCAGGCGTTTTCTCGCAATTGTGAGTTTATATCCCACGATTCAGACGTTTTCTAGCAATTGTGAGTTTATATCCCACGATTCAGGCGTTTTCTCGCAATTGTGAGTTTATGTCCCACAATTCAGACGTTTTCTAGCAATTGTGAGTTTATATCCCACAATTCAGGCGTTTTCTCGCAATTGTGAGTTTATATCCCTCAATTCAAGTGTTTTCTCACAATTGTGAGTTTATATCCCACAATTCAGATGTTTTCTTGCAATTGCAAGCTTATATCCCACAATTCTGAAGTTTATATGCCACAGTTCTGAAGTTTTCTCACAATTGCAAGTTTAAATCCCACAATTCAGATGTTTTCTTGCAATAGTGAGTTTATATCCCACAATTCAGGCATTTTCTCGCAATTGTGAGTTTATATCTCACAATTCAGACGTTTTCTCACAATTGTGAGTTTATATCCCACAATTCAGGCGTTTTCTCACAATTGTGAGTTTATATCCCACAATTCAGGCGTTTTCTCACAATTGTGAGTTTATATCCCACGATTCAGGCGTTTTCTCGCAATTGTGAGTTTATATCCCTCGATTCAGGCGTTTTCTCGCAATTGTGAGTTTATGTCCCACAATTCAGACGTTTTCTCGCAATTGTGAGTTTATATCCCTCAATTCAAGTGTTTTCTCGCAATTGTGAGTTTATGTCCCACAATTCAGATGTTTTCTCGCAATTGTGAGTTTATATCCCACGATTCAGGCGTTTTCTCGCAATTGTGAGTTTATATCCGTCGATTCAGGCGTTTTCTCACAATTGTGAGTTTATATCCCTCAATTCAAGTGTTTTCTTGCAATTGCAAGTTTATATCCCACAATTCTGAAGTTTATATACCACAGTTCTGAAGTTTTCTCACAATTGCAAGTTTATATCCCACAATTCAGATGTTTTCTCACAGTTGCAAGTTTATATGCCACAGTTCTGAAGTTTTCTCACAATTGCAAGTTTATATCTCGCAATTCAGATTTTTTTCGTGCATTTGCGAGAAATAAACGTTTAACTTTTCTATTCCGTGGCGGAAACAAGCTTCCATATCACTCCTGATTGGCTCCAACTAAACATGTATTTCTTGGTCTCTTTCAGAAAGAGTAGAGCTTGTTTCTAAAAGAAATGTTCATGTAGCTTTGACTTTTTCAGAGGGAGCAGAAGCAGCAGTCGATCTTGTGAAGTGTCTTCAGGATGTCACATCGCTGCTTAAACTCACTTAAACAGAGAAATAAAAGAAACCGTGTTCTTGACAGGCCCGCCGAGCATCTCAGCGCTCTGCATATACGTCAAAAACCCCAGCGCCCGTCTTATTGGCAAGCTGTCATGGCGCCGTCGCATTATGAGCTGCATCTTTGAGGAAGATGATTATGAAGGCTGTGTGTGTGTGTCTGTAGGGCAGATCCATTACTCTTCTGAACGTCTGATGCTTTTCCTGCAGGTGTTTCTGATAGTGGAGGTGAGTGTCTGTCTCTGGGCGATTCCCACCAAAATATGGGAGCAAAAAAACTTTTTGCATAAAGAAAATGAATCCTATTTTTAGGTTTATTGAGGGTTGTTGCACATTGATATGGTATTCTTGGACCTTAAGCATATTTACCCACCAATTTCACATGTTTATGTAATACTGACAGGAGACACAAAGGTACAGGTAAATATATATTCTACATTTGCCGGTTTATATCCCACAATTCAGGTGTTTTCTCGCAATTGAGAGTTTATATCCCACATTTCAGGCGTTTTCTCGCAATTGCAAGTTTATATCCCACGATTCAGGCGTTTTCTCACAATTGAGAGTTTATATCCCTCAATTCTGACTTTCTTCTCGCAATTGCAAGTTTATATCCCACGATTCAGGCGTTTTCTCACAATTGAGAGTTTATATCCCTCAATTCTGACTTTTTCTCGCAATTGCAAGTTTATATCCCACGATTCAGGCGTTTTCTCGCAATTGCAGGTTTATATCCCACAAATCTGACTTTTTCTCGCAATTGAGAGTTTATATCCCACATTTCAAGCGTTTTCTCGCAATTGCGAGTTTATGTCCCTCAATTCGGCATTTTCTCGCAATTGCAAGTTTATATCCCACGATTCAGGGCGTTTTCTCACAATTGAGAGTTTATGTCCCTCAATTCGGGCATTTTCTCGCAATTGCAAGTTTATATCCCACGATTCAGGCGTTTTCTCACAATCGCAAGTTTATATCCCACAATTCTGACTTTTTCTCGCAATTGAGAGTTTATATCCCACAATTCGGGCGTTTTCTCGCAATTGCGAGTTTATATCCCACAATTCGGGTGTTTTCTCGCAATTGCAGGTTTATATCCCACAATTCTGACTTTTTCTCGCAATTGTGAGTTTATATATCAAAATTCGGGCGTTTTCTCGCAATTGCGGGTTTATGTCCCTCAATTCGTCCGTTTTCTCGCAATTGCATGTTTATTTCCCACAATTCGGGCGTTTTCTCGCAATTGCAGGTTTATATCCCACAATTCTGACTTTTTCTCGCAATTGTGAGTTTATATATCAAAATTCGAGTGTTTTCTCACAATTGCAGGTTTATATCCCACGATTCAGGCGTTTTCTCACAATTGAGAGTTTATATCCCACAAATCTGACTTTTTCTCGCAATTGTGAGTTTATATATCAAAATTCTGGCGTTTTCTCGCAATTGCGAGTTTATGTCCCTCAATTCGGCCGTTTTCTCGCAATTGCAGGTTTATATCCCACAATTCCGGTGTTTTCTCGCAATTGCAGGTTTGTATCCCACATTTCTGACTTTTTCTCACAATTGTGAGTTTATATCCCTCAATTCGTCCGTTTTCTCGCAATTGCATGTTTATTTCCCACAATTTGGGCGTTTTCTCGCAATTGCGAGTTTATGTCCCTCAATTCGGGCGTTTTCTCGCAATTGTGAGTTTATATACGATAATTCTGACTTTTTCTCGCAATTGCGAGTTTATATCCCACAATTCGGGTGTTTTCTTGCAATTGCAGGTTTATAGCCCTCAATTCAGGCGTTTTCTCGCAATTGCGAGTTTATATCCCACAATTCTGACTTTTTCTCGCAATTGCAGGTTTATATCCCACAATTCTAACTTTTTCTCGCAATTGTGAGTTTATATACCAAAATTCTGGCGTTTTCTCGCAATTGCGAGTTTATGTCCCTCAATTCGGCCGTTTTCTCGCAATTGCAGGTTTATATCCCACAATTCAGGTGTTTTCTCGCAATTTGCAGGTTTGTATCCCACATTTCTGACTTTTTCTCGCAATTGTGAGTTTATATCCCTCAATTTGTCCGTTTTCTCGCAATTGCGAGTTTATGTCCCTCAATTCGGCCGTTTTCTCGCAATTGCAGGTTTATATCCCACAATTCAGGTGTTTTCTCACAATTGCAGGTTTATATCCCACAATTCTGACTTTTTCTCGCAATTGTGAGTTTATATATCAAAATTCTGGCGTTTTCTCGCAATTGTGAGTTTATATACCAAAATTCGGGCGTTTTCTCGCAATTGCGAGTTTATATACCAAAATTCGGGCGTTTTCTCGCAATTGCAAGTTTATGTCCCGTTTATATCCCACAATTCGGGCGTTTTCTCACAATTGTGAGTTTATATCCCACAATTCGGCCGTTTTCTCGCAATTGCAGGTTTATATCCCACAATTCGGCCGTTTTCTCGCAATTGCAGGTTTATATCCCACAATTCTGACTTTTTCTCATAATTGTTAGTTAATATCCCACAAGTCTGTCTGTCTGTTGGCGATTCCCACCAAAATATGGGTGCAAAAAACATTTTGCATAAAGAAAATGAATCCTATTTTTAGGATCATTAAGGGTTTTTGCACATTGACATGGCGTTCTTGGACCTTAAGCATATTTACCCACCAATTTCACATGTTTGTGTAATACTGACTGGAGAAATATATATTCAACTTCTGTCCATGATGATCAAGCATGCCATAAAATGTGACTATTGTTTACTATTTTAATTTATTTTTGTTAGATTTTGTTAGATCTCATTAGAATTTTATAACTGTCATTTTACGTTCATATTTACAGTCAATTTAATGTAGTAAAATGTTTTCAGTTAAATTCCATAAAGTAAATTCAGTATAAAACTAGTGTATTAATTTAGCAGACACTTTTATCCAAAGCAACTTACAAAAAAAAAAAGAAGTAATACAACAAGGATTCTTCATGCACGTGGTAATTAACTGCGCAGCAATTATTTTTAGCAGCACAGAACTCATTATGATTTGTTTATCTTTGTTGTGTGTGAATCATTCAGTTACTCTGAGGTAATCAAATTTATTAAAGGGTAACTAAACCCTAAACCAACTTTTTTTAGTTAATGATCTGGAAGAATGGGGCTTTATTAGTGCTGTTCATTGATTCAAGTAGTTTTTTTGACATTTGTGTTTAAAGTGTTTAAATTTTACAAAATATGGTGCAAAAACGTCTGAGTGCTGCCCTCTTCAGGTTGAACAGTGGCTACTGCAGTTGAATTTTCCTATTGGAAGTTGTGGTACCCTCTGACGTCAGAGGGTACCAGCTAACCACGCCCTTGCCTGCAGAGAGATACGTCACAGATACACGCCCCCTCTCCACTGGGCTCTGCCTACTTTTCCAGCATTTTTCAAATATTGCCAGTGGGTGGAGTCAGGCTCTGACCAGGGGTTTAGTTACCCTTTAAAGATAATTATAATGCATTGTCATTTTTATGGTTACATTTTATTTGTATTCTTTCAAATCATGATAAACAAACACCTTTAATGGCGACATTTGCATATAGCCGGAAATGCGCATCATGACCATATAAGGAGGAGAAGGGAGAGGAATTTCATTGGCTCTTTTCATTGAGCTCCAGATTATTAAATATGCACATTAAAGGCAGCCCATTTTCTGCCACATAAGGGGAAAAAAAATCATGGTTTTGTAAATCATAAATAATTATGACAGAAGTCGGAATGATGACATCAAAATTAAAATGATATAAAATTGAAATTATGACTTAAGTTATAATTTTTTTTAATCGTTCCTTCAAACCTGAATAAACACCTGAACATCTTTATTTGCATATAATATGTCATAATTGAGTTTTTATTTTATAAATTTGATTAACCAAAGCATGATTTCTTTTTCTTATGTTGCGCAAACGGGCTTCCATAATATTGCTTATGCAAATTTGAGAAACGGCGGGAAGGTTTTCAACGGTTCTGTTGGTGACTCTCTGACTTTCTTCAGTGGAAATTGAAAACAAAAGAAGATATTTGAGAAATGTTGCTGTATTTTGTCCTCACAGTGAAAGCAAGGACAGGGTTTGAACGAGGTGAGGGTGAGTAAATTATGACAGAATTGTAATTTTTCAGTGAACTGTGTGTCTTTAAAAAATATACTCGAATGTAGCGCGTTGTCGAATGTAACTCGAATATTTACTGAATTATTGAAGTCTCGTGCCGCTTGTTGGGACAGTTAGACAAACTGCTTGAGATGTGTTATAGTCAACTGTTCATTTAATATTTAATGCTATAAACAAAGGCCGATTCGCGCTGATTCGGATTGAGAACCTGTCATTTTGTTAGACTCTTTGTAGTGTCTATAACACTAACAAAAATACATTCTAGGAATTTTGCTAACGTTCCCATTAAGTTATGAAAACGTTCTTTATGAATGTTATCAGAACGTTCAGTTAATTTTTTATGTCTTGATCATGTGAACGTTAAGGGAACATTCCATTTTCTGATTCTTCAAACGTTATAGAACGTTACGTTTGAATGTTCTCTGAACGTTCTAAAACAATTAGTAACATTTTAAAAACGATTGATAGAACCTTTCCGGAACGTTCCCTGTTCGCTAGGAAGGTGTTGCACTTGATTATTGATTATTGTTGATAAAACGTCGTGCTTTGTCAATGACAACATACTGATTACCATTTTGTTTGGTGAAGTACATTTCTATAAATAAATAGCAATTAACTGACACACATGTAAACTGTGGTATTAAAGACACACTGTTATTATATTAAATATCAATTTCAAATTCTGAATGTTCTCAGAACGTTCAGTAAAAAAAAAAAAAAAAAAGATCGATGTATACATGCAAACGTTTTGAGAAGACTATTAAAGAGCAGATAACGTTGAACGAACGTTCTATTAACGTTACTGGACGAACGTTTGTTCATAACTTTAAGAAAACCTTAACAGAATGTTCCCTGTTCGCTGGGAAGGTGTTGCACTTGATTATTGATGATAAAACTTAGTGTTTTGTCAATGATAACATAGGCCTACTGATGACCATTTTGTGAGGGAAGTAAATTTCTATAAATAAAATAAAATAATTGACACACACATGTAAACTGTGGTATTAAAGACACCCTTTTAATATGAAAATCAAACGCCCCCTGCAGGTCAGAGGATGAACTGAATATTTAAATCGTATTTAAATTCAGATCAAATTGCCCTTAAATCATCTGCATTGGAGGAGAATCTCGAAATTCAGGCACACTTGTAGCAAACACACACACACACACACACACACACACATATAAACACAACTGATAAAACGTTGTCTGGCTTTTATTTATCGTATCTCCAAATAGCAGTGTTATGTTATGTTATGGTCAGAATACGGTGACCTTACTTGATCAAACGCACCGCAGGCCTTCAGATAAGAGGAGCAATATAAGAGCCAATGAAGAGAGCGGCCGGTAATTATTTGTGTGCTGTCAGGAGAAGGGCTTCGGGACCCTGCGATTCAAATCTGGGAGCCGAAAGGAACAAATATCAGGCCATGCTCGCGACACCGATGAAATTACACCAGTTTGTCATGAACGCCAGACTGCAAACAATATCATCTTGCAAATGTGAGTCTCAGTTCTCTGGGTGAAGCATGGGATGAATGTCTCTCAGTGCTGTAATAACTGCAAATGAAATATATGATCCTTTTCATATTTCCTCTCTATGTATTTATTAAGGCACAGATATTTCACACGCGTTTATCTCTCCAATTACATGATTTTATATTAATTAACTGTGTCTGTGAAAATAAAAGTTTGTGTTTACATAATATATGTGTGTGTGCTGTCACTGTGTATAATTATTTTGTATATATAAACACACACATGCATATATATATTTCAGATTTTTTAAAATGTATATATAAAATATTTCTATTTCTATATATTATATAATTATAAATATATATACAATATATACATGCAAATATTTCTCAAAAATATACATGCATGTGTGTGTATTTATATATACAAAATAATTACATAATGAATTAAATAATACAGTACACACACACATATTATGTAAACACAAACTTTTGTTTTGGATGGGATGAAACGTTGCACAGCACAAGATCAGTTTTAAAACTAAAATTACAGTTTTTTTTTCCCGCTTCATGTTTTCCAGAAGGAGTGCCGGCGCGGTCGTTTGAGGAACGGCTCCACACGCGCGATTCCTGATTTGGCAAATTTGAAGTTCACCACCGCGTTGGCAAGCGGCGCGATAAGGCCGGTGCTAATTCATTTCTCTTATCTGTTTGTGATGGTTCTTTATAATCCAATGCCTGCTCATTTTCAGCGGCAGGAGGAATGATGTGTGCGGCGGGACCGTTGTGTGTGTGTGTGTGTGTGTGTGTTCCTCTCTCTCGTGAGGGTCAGAGCAGATGAAGCTGCAGTGTATCAGATGTGGAGTGTGTGGCGTTCAGTGCGGATAAACACGGGTGACTATTAAACTCTGTTCAGGGTGTGTTGAATATAAGGGTCGTGGTTAAACAGGTGCTCACATCTGAAGCACACACACACACACACACACACACACACACACACACACACACACACTCGACGGCTCAGGAGAATGTGGAAGCTTGTTACCAACACTATTGTTCTGAACTATTGCACCAAAATTCTTACTTTTTTCCTTGTAATTAATTTTATAACTCACAATTCTGACTTTATAACTTGCAATTCTGACTTTTTTTCTCAGAATTGAGAGATATAACTCTGAATTTTGTTATAAAGTCTGAATTGCAAGAAAAAAACTTGCAATTGCGAGAAAAAAAGTCAGGATTGTGAAAAAAAAAAGGAAGAAATTACCTTTTTAATCTTTTATTCCTTGGTATAATCAAGTCAAGTCAGCTTTATTCCTACAGCGCTTTATACAGTAGAGATTGTTTGAAAGCAGAATCAATGTTGCAAACTTCATCAAATATGAGAGTAATTCAGCTTCGTCTCTACAGAAGACATTCCTCAGATGATGAGTTTAGTTCAGAAGTGAATCGGCAGTGGACTCCTTGTGTTCTGTGTTTGTGAACACACACTCCGCTCTGTTAATTGCGTATTTGCATGCATTAGCGCTCTTTAATAGAGGCAGTCGTGCCCTCGCCTGATTTCAATGTTTCTGAAAAATATTGATCTCCACTAATTGACTTTCTGTCTTGAGGCCTAATGATTAAACTCAAACTGCAACCTTTGCTTTGAATTTGTGAAGTCCCGCGGGGCCCTTTAAGCAAACTCAGGGAATATGATCACGGGACGCTCATAAACGCTCATGGAAAACTGCCTTAAGACATCAGACGAGCTTTACTGGAACGAAGGGAAGAAGGGGAAAAGAAAGTCTAGTTAATCCGAGGCTGGTCCTGCTCGTGTGCCTTGATTTTATTTGACTGAGAACGATCTCATGGACAGCGAGCGTTACAGTACATTTAGGCGCCGGTGGAAGTATTGACCGCTCATTTGCATACATAAATCTATTGGCGATGTGACATTCATCAATGAATCTCCAGCCACACACAAGGCTGCTGACTCGCCGCACTGCATTATCATATGTGACGAGCGTTTAATGAACTCTGACAGCCGCTGTCACATGATGTTTATGGCATCCGCATTATAGCGTAGCTTCCAGAAAAACAGGACCCAGCGAACATGAACATGAACGTTTTTACAGTAACGTTAATAAAACGTTTGTTCAGAGTTATCTGGTCTTTAATAACGTTCTCAAAACATCAGCACAAACACGTCATTCATGGAATGCTTTCCTGAAACGTTTCAGTTGGACGTTCATTGAACGTTTTTTATATGTTGCTACTTGTTACAGAGAACATTCAAAAGTAACGTTCCCATAATGTTTGAAGAATGATACAATGTAATGTTTCCTCAACATTCTTAAATGTTTAAAACAAACTGGACATTTAGAATGTTGAGAAAATAATGTTGATTTTCAAAAAAAAATTTTATTTAACTGGGAAGCATTTCATATCTTTTCATAATTTATACATTGATCATGGAAACGTTTTAGTTGGACGTTCATTTAACGTTTTTTAAATGTTGCAACTTGTTTCAGAACGTTCAGAGAACATTACAAGTAACGTTCATAATGTTGGAAGAATGATACAATGTAATGTTTCCTCAACATTCTTAAATGTTTAAAACAAACTGGACGTTTAGAATGTTCAGAAAATGTTGTTTTTTGAATATATTTTTTATTTAACTGGGAAGCATTTCCTATATTTTCTTCCCGTCAATCCCAATGAATGCGACTAAAGTTCGTTCTGCTGCTTTTCCTGAGAGAGTCTGTTTGCTCTTTTCAGTCGTTTGATCCGGACTTTAATTTATGGACATGTGAAGCGCTTTTGCTTTGATTCAACAGCTGATGAGAGATTCCTGGCGGTTTCTTTTGTTGTGTTGTGCTAAAGGTCAGAATGCAGTGGGAATTCATTTAATTGTGAGCCGGCGAAACGCTGGCAGTGTCAAATGACTTTGGCCGTGAGTTCTTCCCATTTCATTAGCTGGCCGTTTTCCAATCCCTCACCCCGTAAATGCGTCGTGACACGCCGGGCGTTTAGTATGCAAGAGATTATGAATGACCGCAGTGAGAAGTTAATAGCCACGATGAGACCCATCAACATCTTTACCAGCCAATCAGCAGGTCTTTAGCGGCGCAGAAACACAGCGGTGCGATGTAATGGAGTTATAACCTCGTTTAGCTATAACCTCATCTGCTCCTGAATAGTTTTACGCTGATCAATAAGCAGTTTTCTGTGGCCTTTTGCTGGTGTCACTTGTCATTGGAGAATGTAAATGCGTGTCAGAAACTAGCCTGACAGTTTCCCTTTGCTACGTTACGAACAGAGAAAAAACCCGTCAGCAATAAAACAGATGATGGTTCGATGCTGTTATTCCACTGGCGTTCGGATGAGGCTTATAAAGTTCTGATTTTATCATTTCAGCATGAACATCTAAGCGGATATAATTAAGTTTTATCCCATATATGTATTCTGATACTATTCTATTTGCCTCTAATATTAAAGTCCCTCTTTAGTCATTGATTTTATCTCTTCAAACTCATCTTTGGATCACCCAAATTACATATTTTAACATATTTTCTCTGCTCACAAACTCAAGCTGTGTTCCAAATGACGCTTCACGCACTATGTAGGACCAGCTAGTGTGTGAGGTTTAAAAGGTTATTTTGTCATCCAGTTATTTAATAACTACGTAATTAAAGCTGCAACATTCCAGACTTCTTCTTTTTGGTTATTTAAGTGCATCATCCACTGAACTTTTTCTATTTATTCTACAAAATGCCAGAAATATCAATTCAAAAACCGAAAATGACTCTTTTCCAACTTAATTTAAAATAGTTTTTTTAGACTTTTAAATTAATTTCATGAATTTATAGTCTCGCTGTAGTCAATAATTATATCTCTTAAAACTCATCTTTGATCACCAAAATTACATATTTAAACTTTTTTAAACGTCTTCATGCCTTAAAATATCTTGAATATAAAATATATTCATATATAAAATATATTGTATATATAAATAAAAATATAAAATATATATAAAATATTTGAATATAAAATATATTGAATATAAAAAATGTAATATCTTGAATGTAACTCGACACCCTTGCCTCATTTAGTGAATATGCAAATGAGCCCCGCCTCCACTCACTCACTCAGCTCAGAGATCCACTGGTTGACGATCACACGTTGATCTGATTGGTTACAAGGTAGTTTGTGACGTCAGAAACACCAGCGATTTCAAAGCGTGTGTTTGAGACTGTCTTTGGTTCACTGCAGTTTTAAGGAGGAAATACTCAGCAATGGTGTCGACTTATGAACTTACACATGGTTTGTCTTAAAGCAGATTAAAAACACCACATAGACACATAAACAACATTAAAAGCTGGATTTTTAACCTTTTCTTTCTGTCTTTCATGACATTGGATTACAGGTTGTGTTTTTATTAAACACAAAATTATTCGATAATATTACAAAGCATTATATTGTAATTGTACTATGATGCTTATGTTAACCTTTGACCTGTTCTGTAAACTCCTTTATTGACATCCTCAATGACACAAAAGAGCTTGCACACGCTAAACAGATATTGATGATTATCGTTGGGGAGAGTCATAATTAAAAGTAGTTCTTCACATTGTGAAGCAAGGAAAGCATTATTATATTTAGTTTTATTCATCCGCTTTGATTTGTGTTGTTTAACAGCGCGAGTCTCAAAGAGAATCCCCCAGAATCCCACAGCCGAGAGCCGTATATCTGCTCTCCCAGCACAACTTCTTCAGCTTATTAAGATTTCAAAGATACAAACCCGAGTTCAGTAATTGCTTTCTTGAATCTGCCTTTAATAATTACACGTGGCAAAGCAGCAGTGAAAATTAGAACGGCAGAGACTAATGGAAAACTAGATTTTTTCACTGAATTAGAGAGCAGGACGATCCATATATTGACAATCCATCAAGATGAACGAGATCAGGAAAAGTGTTTCAGACTGTCCGGGAACAGGGAGGCAAACTGGGTGTGATGCAGCGTGGCACGAGCGCCGGGGATTCTGGGAGAAAAGAGAGAAACCAGACGCGCCTCGTGGCTGTGTCACATGACTGTCTGACATCAGACGGTGCGTTATTGAACATTAATGATATCAGACGGTGCATTATTGAACATTAATGACATCAGATGCGTTATTGAACATTAATGACATCAGACGGTGCGTTATTGAACATTAATGACATCAGACGGTGCGTTATTGAACATTAATGACATCAGATGGTGCGTTATTGAACATAAATTACATCAGACCGTGCGCTATTGAACATTAATGACATCAGACGGTGCGTTATTGAACATTAATGATATCAGACCGTGCGTTATTGAACATTAATGACATCAGACCGTGCGTTATTGAACATAAATGACATCAGACGGTGCGTTATTGAACATTAATGACATCAGACCGTGCGTTATTGAACATAAATGACATCAGACGGTGCGTTATTGAACATTAATGATATCAGACCGTGCGTTATTGAACATAAATTACATCAGACCGTGCGCTATTGAACATTAATGACATCAGACGGTGCGTTATTGAACATTAATGACATCAGACCGTGCGTTATTGAACATAAATGACATCAGACGGTGCGTTATTGAACATTAATGACATCAGACCGTGCGTTATTGAACATTAATGACATCAGACGGTGCGTTATTGAACATTAATGATATCAGACCGTGCGTTATTGAACATAAATTACATCAGACCGTGCGCTATTGAACATTAATGACATCAGACGGTGCGTTATTGAACATTAATGACATCAGACCGTGCGTTATTGAACATAAATGACATCAGACCGTGCGTTATTGAACATTAATGACATCAGATGGTGCGTTATTGAACATTAATGACATCAGACCGTGCGCTATTGAACATTAATGACATCAGACCGTGCGCTATTGAACATTAATGACATCAGACCGTGCGTTATTCAACATCAATGACGTCAGACGGTGCGTTATTCAACATTAATGACATCAGACTGTGCGTTATTGAACATTAATGACGTCAGATGCGTTATTGAACATTAATGACATCAGACGGTGCATTATTGAACATTAATGACATCAGACGGTGCGTTATTTAACATTAATGACATCAGATGGTGCGTTATTTAACATTAATGACATCAGACGGTGCGTTATTTAACATTAATGACGTCAGATGCGTTATTGAACATTAATGATATCAGATGGTGCGTTATTGAACATTAATGACATCAGACCGTGCGTTATTCAACATCAATGACATCAGACGGTGCGTTATTGAACATTAATGACATCAGATGGTGCGTTATTGAACATTAATGACATCAGACGGTGC
This sequence comes from Leuciscus leuciscus, assembly GCF_965113295.1. Classification (NCBI taxonomy): domain Eukaryota; kingdom Metazoa; phylum Chordata; class Actinopteri; order Cypriniformes; family Leuciscidae; genus Leuciscus; species Leuciscus leuciscus. The sequence continues at coordinate 564,381 of NC_138737.1, forward strand.
GTTATTGAACATTAATGACGTCAGACCGTGCATTATTCAACATCAATGACGTCAGACGGTGCGTTATTCAACATTAATGACATCAGACCGTGCGTTATTGAACATTAATGACGTCAGATGCATTATTGAACATTAATGACATCAGATGGTGCATTATTGAACATTAATGACATCAGACGGTGCGTTATTTAACATTAATGACATCAGACGGTGCGTTATTGAACATTAATGACGTCAGATGCGTTATTGAACATTAATGACATCAGACGGTGCGTTATTGAACATTAATGACATCAGACGGTGCATTATTGAACATTAATGACATCAGACGGTGCGTTATTGACCATTAATGACATCAGATGGTGCGTTATTGAACATTAATGACGTCAGACGGTGTGTTATGTAACTTAATGACATCAGACGGTGCGTTATTGAACATTAATGACGTCAGACGGTGTGTTATTGAACATTAATGACATCAGACGGTGCGTTATCCATCATTAATGACATCAGACCGTGCGTTATTCAACATTAAGGACATCAGACCGTGCGTTATTGAACATTAATGACGTCAGATACGTTATTGAACATTAATGACGTCAGACAGTACGTTATTGAACATTAATGACGTCAGATGCGTTATTGAACATTAATGACGTCAGACGGTGCATTATTGAACATTAATGACGTCAGACAGTGCGTTATTGAACAATAATGACGTCAGATGCGTTATTGAACATTAATGACATCAGACGGTGCAATATTGAACATTAATGACATCAGACGGTGCAATATTGAACATTAATGACATCAGAAGGTGCGTTATTTAACATTAATGACGTCAGACCGTGCGTTATTTAACATTAATGACGTCAGACCGTGCGTTATTGAACATTAATGACGTCAGACCGTGCGTTATTGAACATTAATGACATCAGACCGTGCGTTATTGAACAATAATGACATCAGACGGTGCGTTATTGAACATTAATGACGTCAGACGGTGCGTTATTGAACATTAATGACGTCAGACGGTGCGTTATTGAACATTAATGACATCAGACGGTGCGTTATTGAACATTAGTGACGTCAGACGGTGGTTGTTTTTTTCCCCCCATATCCTGGGTTGAGTCTTCTGGGTCAGTTTTCTGGGTAGTTTTCTCAGTGTTTGGGTAGAGTCTGTGTTACCCAGCTCCTGGGTCAGGCGTAACAACACAATGTTTGGGTAGTTTTTGTGTAACACTTGAATTACTGCTAAATGTTTAATTTGTACTTCTAATATTTGTTAAACAAGCATAAATGTATGCAATGTGTATTCAAAACTATATAAAATATGCTATACAGTGAAATATGATAAAAATGATAAATTATCATGCAAACCAGTGATGGTGTGTGGAGTATTGTTTTTAAAGAGGTTAGAGGATTTAAGTTCATCTGTAAACATGTATTAATGTATGAAGTAAAAAAAAACAGCTAGTACTGTAGTAAAAATTAATCAATCCAGTGTGCTGGGTTAAATTAACCCAACATGTGTTCTGTCCTTTATTTAACCCATATTGGGTTGTTTTTAACCCAGTGTTTTTTACAGTGTGTTGACAAAATCAAACTAGAATTTTGAACCTATGTTCAGATTTCTGTTCTGGAAATGTATGCAAATGACTGCATATTTAATTAGATAATGCCTCATTTGCATATTTAAACAGCGCTTTTCTGAAAACTTGTGAATAATGACCTGTGGAATTATCAAACCCTGTTCACCTGTAGTGTCTTGCCTTAAAGAAATTAATATTGATCCATGCATGAGACAAAGATCCATTATACAGTTTCCAGTCACAATCACGTTTATGGAAACATTGCATTAAAGCTCCTGAAGTTTCTTCCAGACGTTTGATCCGTTCCCGTGAATCGGTCCCTAAATCCGCCACACATGTTTACGCACAGATCCACGTCGTTGTTGCGTTTCCCCGCTTGACGCAAAGGTACAAATTACAAGATTATGATGTATCATGTATTCGCAAAAGTCTCTTTGTTTGGGAGGAAAATCAATAGCGAAGCTCCTGGAGCGGCTCTTCCCGGGCTTCACGTTTCCGGATAGGACGAGTCCAGAATTGCTGATTCTACATTTAGAATGACAGTGATTCATATGGTGCTGCTGTCTGGTTATCCGGCTAACTTATACCTGAGGGTCTCCAGCTGACATTTCATCTACAACTTTGGGAAAGGTTAAGGGCCGCGGGGCTACGAGCCGCTGGAAACCTTTAGCATCGGCTTATTTTTAGACTCGGAGTGAAAAACTCTGCTTTGTTTGGACCCGTCCGCCTCCAGAGGGCCGATGAGTAATTTAGCAGCTCTGTTTTACAGGAGAGGTAAACAGGTAAAGTTGTTGAACCAGAGAAAGACCTGTTTCTGTGCTAAAAACACGGCCGAGGGGAGTGAGCGGGAATGATGAGGAGTTACACACACTCTGGTAATGAGATGCGCTTCATTCCTTTCGTTTCACGTTAATCCTAAAGTTAATCCTAAATGTAAAAAGGTGCACTTACATTTTTTTTTATTCTTAAAAATGACTGATATATATATATATATATATATATATATATACCCTGCAAAATAATTTTTAAGAATTAGATGTAATGTTTTATGTAGAATAGATACTCAATTCTCCATTTTGTTTTAAAATGTTTCTATTCTCTATTTTTTATGTTTTTTCAGATTATTTTTCTTCATATTATAAATTTTGTTTTTTTTTCTGATTTTGTTTTTCTTATTATAATTAATTAATTTTGACACCACTCTTGTTTTCTTTTGTTTTCTGATTTATTTTTTATTTTTTTATATATATTATAAATGTCTTTTTCCCCCTTTTTTCAGATTTTGTTTTTCTTATTAGTTCATTTTGACCCTGATTTTGACACAAAGTTTTACTCAGAAACAATTTTTGTCAAATTTATGTCAAATATGCAAGTTAGAGATAGAAACGGTTGAACACTTGTTTTTCAGTGTAGTTTGGTATAAACTGTTAAGTTTGGTTTGTTAATTAAGGATAAAAAGTTATCTTATGTAATAAATAATGTGTTGCTTTTGCTGAAATGTTACATACACAAATGTAGATTTTTCAAAAGTCCTCCACAATTATTGTTTTTAAGGAGGAATGTCTAGTATTGGAGACATTGAGAGAGATGAAGTCCTAAAGCACTGTATATTTGTGCTCCTTACTGGAAGATTTTGGTTTTATAATTGGAAAACTTCCTACTCCTCTACTTTCCTTTCTCTCTTTTCTTCTTCTTTTCTTTCTCTTTACTTTGTCTTTAACTTGCTCACTGTTGGGAATGGTATGCAATGGATATTGTGATGTGATTGAACGTAAACTCAGTTTCAGTTATTAATGCCTTTCTGTTAATGTTCTACAAATATATAAGTATACGCGGGGGTGCACATCACTTCTGAGGTCTGGTTCTCTGGTCTGGGTCTCAGGTCTGGTTCTCTTGTCTGGTTCTCTCGTCTGGTTCTCAGGTCTGGTTCTCAGGTCTGGTTCTCTGGTCTGGTTCTCTGGTCTGGTTCTCAGGTCTGGTTCTCAGGTCTGGTTCTCTGGTCTGGTTCTCAGGTCTGGTTCTCAGGTCTGGTTCTCAGGTCTGGTTCTCTGGTCTGGTTCTCTGGTCTGGTTCTCTGGTCTGGTTCTCAGGTCTGGTTCTCAGGTCTGGTTCTCAGGTCTGGTTCTCAGGTCTGGTTCTCTGGTCTGGTTCTCAGGTCTGGTTCTCTGGTCTGGTTCTCAGGTCTGGTTCTCAGGTCTGGTTCTCAGGTCTGGTTCTCTGGTCTGGTTCTCTGGTCTGGTTCTCTGGTCTGATTCTCAGGTCTGGTTCTCAGGTCTGGTTCTCAGGTCTGGTTCTCAGGTCTGGTTCTCTGGTCTGGTTCTCAGGAGAGCTCTGCTGCAACTGATCCATGTTAATGCTGTAGAAGTGATGTTCTCTTCCTCTTCTCTGGTTTGATTAACACACAGCTGTGGGTATATTAGGCTGATATCATTTCAAGACGAATGCTCAGATCCAAGGCTCCGTGTGCGCTTGTTCTTGCGCTTGATGTTTAATCTGACAGGACTTAAAAACACATGCAAATGATGAACTTTCATGATGGGTAAACTTTGCATTTAATCCGCGAATCACATGCGTTCCGAACCGAAACCGATCAACTAAGATCCCTATACGCACATGGCGATATCGCTGCTAAAGCGTTATATCGTGCTGCTCTAATCCTTCCAGAAGTGGAGAGAAGCATGCGGACCCTGAATACACATTCCCTCCACACGTCGCTGGTTACGAGCACTGAGGTCTGTGTGTGTGTTCAGTCTGAAGAGGAACTGAACGGTGTTTCACATGCACTGGGCCATTGGCTGTCCCCTCCCCCACGCTTGACCTCTGACCTCTGACCCCAGGACGCCTGCGCCGCATGTGTTTGGGTTGTAATTAGGGTGTCCGGTGCACCTGATGTTGACCTCGCTCTCGCTGCGGGACGATCAGCGTCTCGGACCCGACCAGCTCTTCTGCTTTAATTGCTTGTGCTGTTGCTCCCAGAAACACAGTCACAGCATTAAACACCAGTGTTACATGTTCTGTGTTTGAGACGCCGGTTCTGCTCATCAAAGATGCATTTAATCGATCGAAAATACAGTAAAAACAGTGAAATATTATTATAATGTAAATCATCTGTTGTCTATGTGAATATATAGTAAAGTGTAATTTATTCCTGTGATCAAAGCTGAAATTTCAGCATCATTACTCCAGTCTTCAGTGTCACATAATCCTTCAGGAATCACTCTACTATGATGATTTGATGCTCAAGACACATTTATGATTATTAATCTACATTTGATTTCTCATTCCAGAAGCAGTTTCACTCTGTTTTACAGCCAAACCAACATTTACATCTTCAACATTTCTCACATTATCACAGTTTATTCGCTATAGTTTAGAAAATGGTAATAAAATATGAGCAGAACTCAGTTGATATTTGACTGGTTTTGTCCGTCCTTCTGTTAGACTGTCTCACACATGAATTATGTTGAATATCTGTCAGCTGTTAAATTTAACTACACAATTAGATAATACCAGTTTAGCTCAACCAATCACCAAGCAATGCTTCATTTTGTTCAGTCTGTGTGTAAAAAGAGCATTAGCAATTAAAGAAAACACACTTCAGCAGAACATGATCAGCTCAAAGTATCCCAATCATTTTTGGTTTGCCTGTACGTCACAATAGAGAAGAAAAGAGGATGTCAGCTGGAGATCTGACCTCTGACCCTTCCTTCTTCCTCATGTTGTCGTCGTCAGGCAGAATAACGGTGTGTGAATCCGCACCCTGACAGTGTTTGGCCTGAGGATCGGCTCGTTCATCACTCTCGCCCT
>NC_138737.1:581159-591159 GCF_965113295.1 Leuciscus leuciscus
TGTGTTTGTGAACACACACTCCGCTCTGTTAATTGCGTATTTGCATGCATTAGCGCTCTTTAATAGAGGCAGTCGTGCCCTCGCCTGATTTCAATGTTTCTGAAAAATATTGATCTCCACTAATTGACTTTCTGTCTTGAGGCCTAATGATTAAACTCAAACTGCAACCTTTGCTTTGAATTTGTGAAGTCCCGCGGGGCCCTTTAAGCAAACTCAGGGAATATGATCACGGGACGCTCATAAACGCTCATGGAAAACTGCCTTAAGACATCAGACGAGCTTTACTGGAACGAAGGGAAGAAGGGGAAAAGAAAGTCTAGTTAATCCGAGTCTGGTCCTGCTCGTGTGCCTTGATTTTATTTGACTGAGAACGATCTCATGGACAGCGAGCGTTACAGTACATTTAGGCGCCGGTGGAAGTATTGACCGCTCATTTGCATACATAAATCTATTGGCGATGTGACATTCATCAATGAATCTCCAGCCACACACAAGGCTGCTGACTCGCCGCACTGCATTATCATATGTGACGAGCGTTTAATGAACTCTGACAGCCGCTGTCACATGATGTTTATGGCATCCGCATTATAGCGTAGCTTCCAGAAAAACAGGACCCAGCGAACATGAACATGAACGTTTGTACAGTAACGTTAATAAAACGTTTGTTCAGAGTTATCTGGTCTTTAATAACGTTCTCAAAACATCAGCACAAACACGTCATTCATGGAATGCTTTCCTGAAACGTTTCAGTTGGACGTTCATTGAACGTTTTTTATATGTTGCTACTTGTTACAGAGAACATTCAAAAGTAACGTTCCCATAATGTTTGAAGAATGATACAATGTAATGTTTCCTCAACATTCTTAAATGTTTAAAACAAACTGGACATTTAGAATGTTGAGAAAATAATGTTGATTTTCAAAAAAATTTTTTATTTAACTGGGAAGCATTTCATATCTTTTCATAATTTATACATTGATCATGGAAACGTTTTAGTTGGACGTTCATTTAACGTTTTTTAAATGTTGCAACTTGTTTCAGAACGTTCAGAGAACATTACAAGTAACGTTCATAATGTTGGAAGAATGATACAATGTAATGTTTCCTCAACATTCTTAAATGTTTAAAACAAACTGGACGTTTAGAATGTTCAGAAAATGTTGTTTTTTGAATATATTTTTTATTTAACTGGGAAGCATTTCCTATATTTTCTTCCCGTCAATCCCAATGAATGCGACTAAAGTTCGTTCTGCTGCTTTTCCTGAGAGAGTCTGTTTGCTCTTTTCAGTCGTTTGATCCGGACTTTAATTTATGGACATGTGAAGCGCTTTTGCTTTGATTCAACAGCTGATGAGAGATTCCTGGCGGTTTCTTTTGTTGTGTTGTGCTAAAGGTCAGAATGCAGTGGGAATTCATTTAATTGTGAGCCGGCGAAACGCTGGCAGTGTCAAATGACTTTGGCCGTGAGTTCTTCCCATTTCATTAGCTGGCCGTTTTCCAATCCCTCACCCCGTAAATGCGTCGTGACACGCCGGGCGTTTAGTATGCAAGAGATTATGAATGACCGCAGTGAGAAGTTAATAGCCACGATGAGACCCATCAACATCTTTACCAGCCAATCAGCAGGTCTTTAGCGGCGCAGAAACACAGCGGTGCGATGTAATGGAGTTATAACCTCGTTTAGCTATAACCTCATCTGCTCCTGAATAGTTTTACGCTGATCAATAAGCAGTTTTCTGTGGCCTTTTGCTGGTGTCACTTGTCATTGGAGAATGTAAATGCGTGTCAGAAACTAGCCTGACAGTTTCCCTTTGCTACGTTACGAACAGAGAAAAAACCCGTCAGCAATAAAACAGATGATGGTTCGATGCTGTTATTCCACTGGCGTTCGGATGAGGCTTATAAAGTTCTGATTTTATCATTTCAGCATGAACATCTAAGCGGATATAATTAAGTTTTATCCCATATATGTATTCTGATACTATTCTATTTGCCTCTAATATTAAAGTCCCTCTTTAGTCATTGATTTTATCTCTTCAAACTCATCTTTGGATCACCCAAATTACATATTTTAACATATTTTCTCTGCTCACAAACTCAAGCTGTGTCCCAAATGACGCTTCACGCACTATGTAGGACCAGCTAGTGTGTGAGGTTTAAAAGGTTATTTTGTCATCCAGTTATTTAATAACTACGTAATTAAAGCTGCAACATTCCAGACTTCTTCTTTTTGGTTATTTAAGTGCATCATCCACTGAACTTTTTCTATTTATTCTACAAAATGCCAGAAATATCAATTCAAAAACCGAAAATGACTCTTTTCCAACTTAATTTAAAATAGTTTTTTTAGACTTTTAAATTAATTTCATGAATTTATAGTCTCGCTGTAGTCAATAATTATATCTCTTAAAACTCATCTTTGATCACCAAAATTACATATTTAAACTTTTTTAAACGTCTTCATGCCTTAAAATATCTTGAATATAAAATATATTCATATATAAAATATAAAATATATTGTATATATAAATAAAAATATAAAATATATATAAAATATTTGAATATAAAATATATTGAATATAAAAAATGTAATATCTTGAATGTAACTCGACACCCTTGCCTCATTTAGTGAATATGCAAATGAGCCCCGCCTCCACTCACTCACTCAGCTCAGAGATCCACTGGTTGACGATCACACGTTGATCTGATTGGTTACAAGGTAGTTTGTGACGTCAGAAACACCAGCGATTTCAAAGCGTGTGTTTGAGACTGTCTTTGGTTCACTGCAGTTTTAAGGAGGAAATACTCAGCAATGCTGTCGACTTATGAACTTACACATGGTTTGTCTTAAAGCAGATTAAAAACACCACATAGACACATAAACAACATTAAAAGCTGGATTTTTAACCTTTTCTTTCTGTCTTTCATGACATTGGATTACAGGTTGTGTTTTTATTAAACACAAAATTATTCGATAATATTACAAAGCATTATATTGTAATTGTACTATGATGCTTATGTTAACCTTTGACCTGTTCTGTAAACTCCTTTATTGACATCCTCAATGACACAAAAGAGCTTGCACACGCTAAACAGATATTGATGATTATCGTTGGGGAGAGTCATAATTAAAAGTAGTTCTTCACATTGTGAAGCAAGGAAAGCATTATTATATTTAGTTTTATTCATCCGCTTTGATTTGTGTTGTTTAACAGCGCGAGTCTCAAAGAGAATCCCCCAGAATCCCACAGCCGAGAGCCGTATATCTGCTCTCCCAGCACAACTTCTTCAGCTTATTAAGATTTCAAAGATACAAACCCGAGTTCAGTAATTGCTTTCTTGAATCTGCCTTTAATAATTACACGTGGCAAAGCAGCAGTGAAAATTAGAACGGCAGAGACTAATGGAAAACTAGATTTTTTCACTGAATTAGAGAGCAGGACGATCCATATATTGACAATCCATCAAGATGAACGAGATCAGGAAAAGTGTTTCAGACTGTCCGGGAACAGGGAGGCAAACTGGGTGTGATGCAGCGTGGCACGAGCGCCGGGGATTCTGGGAGAAAAGAGAGAAACCAGACGCGCCTCGTGGCTGTGTCACATGACTGTCTGACATCAGACGGTGCGTTATTGAACATTAATGATATCAGACGGTGCATTATTGAACATTAATGACATCAGATGCGTTATTGAACATTAATGACATCAGACGGTGCGTTATTGAACATTAATGACATCAGACGGTGCGTTATTGAACATTAATGACATCAGATGGTGCGTTATTGAACATAAATTACATCAGACCGTGCGCTATTGAACATTAATGACATCAGACGGTGCGTTATTGAACATTAATGATATCAGACCGTGCGTTATTGAACATTAATGACATCAGACCGTGCGTTATTGAACATAAATGACATCAGACGGTGCGTTATTGAACATTAATGACATCAGACCGTGCGTTATTGAACATAAATGACATCAGACGGTGCGTTATTGAACATTAATGATATCAGACCGTGCGTTATTGAACATAAATTACATCAGACCGTGCGCTATTGAACATTAATGACATCAGACGGTGCGTTATTGAACATTAATGACATCAGACCGTGCGTTATTGAACATAAATGACATCAGACGGTGCGTTATTGAACATTAATGACATCAGACCGTGCGTTATTGAACATTAATGACATCAGACGGTGCGTTATTGAACATTAATGATATCAGACCGTGCGTTATTGAACATAAATTACATCAGACCGTGCGCTATTGAACATTAATGACATCAGACGGTGCGTTATTGAACATTAATGACATCAGACCGTGCGTTATTGAACATAAATGACATCAGACCGTGCGTTATTGAACATTAATGACATCAGATGGTGCGTTATTGAACATTAATGACATCAGACCGTGCGCTATTGAACATTAATGACATCAGACCGTGCGCTATTGAACATTAATGACATCAGACCGTGCGTTATTCAACATCAATGACGTCAGACGGTGCGTTATTCAACATTAATGACATCAGACTGTGCGTTATTGAACATTAATGACGTCAGATGCGTTATTGAACATTAATGACATCAGACGGTGCATTATTGAACATTAATGACATCAGACGGTGCGTTATTTAACATTAATGACATCAGATGGTGCGTTATTTAACATTAATGACATCAGACGGTGCGTTATTTAACATTAATGACGTCAGATGCGTTATTGAACATTAATGATATCAGATGGTGCGTTATTGAACATTAATGACATCAGACCGTGCGTTATTCAACATCAATGACATCAGACGGTGCGTTATTGAACATTAATGACATCAGATGGTGCGTTATTGAACATTAATGACATCAGACGGTGCGTTATTGAACATTAATGACGTCAGACCGTGCATTATTCAACATCAATGACGTCAGACGGTGCGTTATTCAACATTAATGACATCAGACCGTGCGTTATTGAACATTAATGACGTCAGATGCATTATTGAACATTAATGACATCAGATGGTGCATTATTGAACATTAATGACATCAGACGGTGCGTTATTTAACATTAATGACATCAGACGGTGCGTTATTGAACATTAATGACGTCAGATGCGTTATTGAACATTAATGACATCAGACGGTGCGTTATTGAACATTAATGACATCAGACGGTGCATTATTGAACATTAATGACATCAGACGGTGCGTTATTGACCATTAATGACATCAGATGGTGCGTTATTGAACATTAATGACGTCAGACGGTGTGTTATGTAACTTAATGACATCAGACGGTGCGTTATTGAACATTAATGACGTCAGACGGTGTGTTATTGAACATTAATGACATCAGACGGTGCGTTATCCATCATTAATGACATCAGACCGTGCGTTATTCAACATTAAGGACATCAGACCGTGCGTTATTGAACATTAATGACGTCAGATACGTTATTGAACATTAATGACGTCAGACAGTACGTTATTGAACATTAATGACGTCAGATGCGTTATTGAACATTAATGACGTCAGACGGTGCATTATTGAACATTAATGACGTCAGACAGTGCGTTATTGAACAATAATGACGTCAGATGCGTTATTGAACATTAATGACATCAGACGGTGCAATATTGAACATTAATGACATCAGACGGTGCAATATTGAACATTAATGACATCAGAAGGTGCGTTATTTAACATTAATGACGTCAGACCGTGCGTTATTTAACATTAATGACGTCAGACCGTGCGTTATTGAACATTAATGACGTCAGACCGTGCGTTATTGAACATTAATGACATCAGACCGTGCGTTATTGAACAATAATGACATCAGACGGTGCGTTATTGAACATTAATGACGTCAGACGGTGCGTTATTGAACATTAATGACGTCAGACGGTGCGTTATTGAACATTAATGACATCAGACGGTGCGTTATTGAACATTAGTGACGTCAGACGGTGGTTGTTTTTTTCCCCCCATATCCTGGGTTGAGTCTTCTGGGTCAGTTTTCTGGGTAGTTTTCTCAGTGTTTGGGTAGAGTCTGTGTTACCCAGCTCCTGGGTCAGGCGTAACAACACAATGTTTGGGTAGTTTTTGTGTAACACTTGAATTACTGCTAAATGTTTAATTTGTACTTCTAATATTTGTTAAACAAGCATAAATGTATGCAATGTGTATTCAAAACTATATAAAATATGCTATACAGTGAAATATGATAAAAATGATAAATTATCATGCAAACCAGTGATGGTGTGTGGAGTATTGTTTTTAAAGAGGTTAGAGGATTTAAGTTCATCTGTAAACATGTATTAATGTATGAAGTAAAAAAAAACAGCTAGTACTGTAGTAAAAATTAATCAATCCAGTGTGCTGGGTTAAATTAACCCAACATGTGTTCTGTCCTTTATTTAACCCATATTGGGTTGTTTTTAACCCAGTGTTTTTTACAGTGTGTTGACAAAATCAAACTAGAATTTTGAACCTATGTTCAGATTTCTGTTCTGGAAATGTATGCAAATGACTGCATATTTAATTAGATAATGCCTCATTTGCATATTTAAACAGCGCTTTTCTGAAAACTTGTGAATAATGACCTGTGGAATTATCAAACCCTGTTCACCTGTAGTGTCTTGCCTTAAAGAAATTAATATTGATCCATGCATGAGACAAAGATCCATTATACAGTTTCCAGTCACAATCACGTTTATGGAAACATTGCATTAAAGCTCCTGAAGTTTCTTCCAGACGTTTGATCCGTTCCCGTGAATCGGTCCCTAAATCCGCCACACATGTTTACGCACAGATCCACGTCGTTGTTGCGTTTCCCCGCTTGACGCAAAGGTACAAATTACAAGATTATGATGTATCATGTATTCGCAAAAGTCTCTTTGTTTGGGAGGAAAATCAATAGCGAAGCTCCTGGAGCGGCTCTTCCCGGGCTTCACGTTTCCGGATAGGACGAGTCCAGAATTGCTGATTCTACATTTAGAATGACAGTGATTCATATGGTGCTGCTGTCTGGTTATCCGGCTAACTTATACCTGAGGGTCTCCAGCTGACATTTCATCTACAACTTTGGGAAAGGTTAAGGGCCGCGGGGCTACGAGCCGCTGGAAACCTTTAGCATCGGCTTATTTTTAGACTCGGAGTGAAAAACTCTGCTTTGTTTGGACCCGTCCGCCTCCAGAGGGCCGATGAGTAATTTAGCAGCTCTGTTTTACAGGAGAGGTAAACAGGTAAAGTTGTTGAACCAGAGAAAGACCTGTTTCTGTGCTAAAAACACGGCCGAGGGGAGTGAGCGGGAATGATGAGGAGTTACACACACTCTGGTAATGAGATGCGCTTCATTCCTTTCGTTTCACGTTAATCCTAAAGTTAATCCTAAATGTAAAAAGGTGCACTTACATTTTTTTTTATTCTTAAAAATGACTGATATATATATATATATATATATATATATATACCCTGCAAAATAATTTTTAAGAATTAGATGTAATGTTTTATGTAGAATAGATACTCAATTCTCCATTTTGTTTTAAAATGTTTCTATTCTCTATTTTTTATGTTTTTTCAGATTATTTTTCTTCATATTATAAATTTTGTTTTTTTTTCTGATTTTGTTTTTCTTATTATAATTAATTAATTTTGACACCACTCTTGTTTTCTTTTGTTTTCTGATTTTTTTTTTTTTTTTTTATATATATTATAAATGTCTTTTTCCCCCTTTTTTCAGATTTTGTTTTTCTTATTAGTTCATTTTGACCCTGATTTTGACACAAAGTTTTACTCAGAAACAATTTTTGTCAAATTTATGTCAAATATGCAAGTTAGAGATAGAAACGGTTGAACACTTGTTTTTCAGTGTAGTTTGGTATAAACTGTTAAGTTTGGTTTGTTAATTAAGGATAAAAAGTTATCTTATGTAATAAATAATGTGTTGCTTTTGCTGAAATGTTACATACACAAATGTAGATTTTTCAAAAGTCCTCCACAATTATTGTTTTTAAGGAGGAATGTCTAGTATTGGAGACATTGAGAGAGATGAAGTCCTAAAGCACTGTATATTTGTGCTCCTTACTGGAAGATTTTGGTTTTATAATTGGAAAACTTCCTACTCCTCTACTTTCCTTTCTCTCTTTTCTTCTTCTTTTCTTTCTCTTTACTTTGTCTTTAACTTGCTCACTGTTGGGAATGGTATGCAATGGATATTGTGATGTGATTGAACGTAAACTCAGTTTCAGTTATTAATGCCTTTCTGTTAATGTTCTACAAATATATAAGTATACGCGGGGGTGCACATCACTTCTGAGGTCTGGTTCTCTGGTCTGGGTCTCAGGTCTGGTTCTCTTGTCTGGTTCTCTGGTCTGGTTCTCAGGTCTGGTTCTCAGGTCTGGTTCTCTGGTCTGGTTCTCTGGTCTGGTTCTCAGGTCTGGTTCTCAGGTCTGGTTCTCAGGTCTGGTTCTCTGGTCTGGTTCTCAGGTCTGGTTCTCAGGTCTGGTTCTCAGGTCTGGTTCTCAGGTCTGGTTCTCAGGTCTGGTTCTCTGGTCTGGTTCTCTGGTCTGGTTCTCTGGTCTGGTTCTCAGGTCTGGTTCTCAGGTCTGGTTCTCAGGTCTGGTTCTCAGGTCTGGTTCTCTGGTCTGGTTCTCAGGTCTGGTTCTCTGGTCTGGTTCTCAGGTCTGGTTCTCAGGTCTGGTTCTCAGGTCTGGTTCTCTGGTCTGGTTCTCTGGTCTGGTTCTCTGGTCTGATTCTCAGGTCTGGTTCTCAGGTCTGGTTCTCAGGTCTGGTTCTCAGGTCTGGTTCTCTGGTCTGGTTCTCAGGAGAGCTCTGCTGCAACTGATCCATGTTAATGCTGTAGAAGTGATGTTCTCTTCCTCTTCTCTGGTTTGATTAACACACAGCTGTGGGTATATTAGGCTGATATCATTTCAAGACGAATGCTCAGATCCAAGGCTCCGTGTGCGCTTGTTCTTGCGCTTGATGTTTAATCTGACAGGACTTAAAAACACATGCAAATGATGAACTTTCATGATGGGTAAACTTTGCATTTAATCCGCGAATCACATGCGTTCCGAACCGAAACCGATCAACTAAGATCCCTATACGCACATGGCGATATCGCTGCTAAAGCGTTATATCGTGCTGCTCTAATCCTTCCAGAAGTGGAGAGAAGCATGCGGACCCTGAATACACATTCCCTCCACACGTCGCTGGTTACGAGCACTGAGGTCTGTGTGTGTGTTCAGTCTGAAGAGGAACTGAACGGTGTTTCACATGCACTGGGCCATTGGCTGTCCCCTCCCCCACGCTTGACCTCTGACCTCTGACCCCAGGACGCCTGCGCCGCATGTGTTTGGGTTGTAATTAGGGTGTCCGGTGCACCTGATGTTGACCTCGCTCTCGCTGCGGGACGATCAGCGTCTCGGACCCGACCAGCTCTTCTGCTTTAATTGCTTGTGCTGTTGCTCCCAGAAACACAGTCACAGCATTAAACACCAGTGTTACATGTTCTGTGTTTGAGACGCCGGTTCTGCTCATCAAAGATGCATTTAATCGATCGAAAATACAGTAAAAACAGTGAAATATTATTATAATGTAAATCATCTGTTGTCTATGTGAATATATAGTAAAGTGTAATTTATTCCTGTGATCAAAGCTGAAATTTCAGCATCATTACTCCAGTCTTCAGTGTCACATAATCCTTCAGGAATCACTCTACTATGATGATTTGATGCTCAAGACACATTTATGATTATTAATCTACATTTGATTTCTCATTCCAGAAGCAGTTTCACTCTGTTTTACAGCCAAACCAACATTTACATCTTCAACATTTCTCACATTATCACAGTTTATTCGCTATAGTTTAGAAAATGGTAATAAAATATGAGCAGAACTCAGTTGATATTTGACTGGTTTTGTCCGTCCTTCTGTTAGACTGTCTCACACATGAATTATGTTGAATATCTGTCAGC
>NC_138737.1:601159-616159 GCF_965113295.1 Leuciscus leuciscus
ACTTTAATCGGTTAACGTTGATGCGGTCAACCATCGGTCAAACGGTCATCGGTTAACATCCCTATGTTGTTGTTTTTTTTTTACAGTGGGTCATAATATATCATATCTTTTAGTTTGTCAGTGCGTTTTGTGGTGTTAGGAATTGTTTTTCTGCGCATTTCCACACTAACTCAAAACGTGCGTACATGTACACCACCTCCTGAGCTGGCGAAGGATTTGAGCGTGCCGTACGCCAACGTCCATATTGATAAATCTCAAAGTCACCGTGGTTTTGGGTGTGCGCCAGGTGTACGCTGGAAATTTGGTGTACGCACTTTTGATAAATGAGGGCCAGTGTGTAAGAGTGAGTGTGAGTGAAAGTGTGAGAGAGTGAGTGAGTGAGTGAGTGAGTGAGTGAGTGAGTGTGTGTGAAAGTGTGAGAGAGTGAGTGTGTGAGAGTGTGAGGTGTGTGTGTGTGTGTGTGTGTGTGTTAGTTAGTGAGAGTGTATAAGAGAGTGAGTGTGTGTGAAAGTGTGAGAGAGTGAGTGTGTGTGAGTGAGTGGGTGTGTGTTAGTGAGAATGTGTGAGAGTGTGTGTTAGTGAGAGTGTGAGATGTGTGTGTGATAGAGTGTGTGAGTGAGTGTTTGTGTGAGTGAGTGAGTGAGTGAGTGAGTGAGTGAGTGTGTGTGTGTGTGTGTGTGTGTGTGTGTGTGTGTGTGTGTGTGTGTGTGTGTGTGTGTGTGTTGTGTGTGTGTGTGTGTGTGTGTGTGTGTGTGTGTGTGTGTGTGTGTGTGTGAGAGTCAGTGAGAGTGAGGTGTGTGTGAGTTAGTGAGAGTGAAAGTGTGGGTGTGTGTGTGTGTGTGTGTGTGTGTGTGTGTGTGTGTGTGTGTGTGTGAGTCAGTGAGAGTGAAAGTGTGTGTGTGTGTGTGTGTGCGTGTGTGTGCGTGTGTGTGCGTGTGTGTGTGTGTGTGTGTGTGTGTGTGTGTGTGTGTGTGTGTGTGTGTTTTCACAGCCAATAAATTGCTGATATTCAGTATTTCAAGCTAATCAATAGTGTAATATGCTAATTGAACTATTGATTAGCTTGAAATACTAATGCTAATATATGTGAATTATAAGATATTATATACATTACTTATAAATCTGCTGTATATTATAATGGAGGAGATTGTCTGGTACGCTGCTAGTGACGAGAGGAACCAGTATAACCAGTTCATTAACATGTAAAGACCGAGTTAAACATTCAGGGCCCTATTTTAACGATCTGAAACGCAAGTGTCAAAGCGCAAAGCGCAAGTAACTTTGTGGGCGGGTCTCGGCGCTGTTGCTATTTTCCCGGCGGGATAAATGACTCTTGCGCCAGGCGCAAATCTAAAAGGGGTTGGTCTGAAGTAGCTTCATTATTCATAGGTGTGGTTTGGGCGTAACGTGAAATAAACCAATCAGAGCGTCATCTCACATTCCCTTTAAGAGCAGATGCGCTTTTTCCATAGCGGATTGCTATTGTAACGGCGGATTTGCCAGGCGCGCGCCAGCAGCGGTTCACAGCCAAGGAGAGCAACGCTCTCGTCACGGCCGTAAAAGAGAGAAGTTACATTGAAATGGAGAAATCCACCCAAATTAACTTCGGTTAATTTGGGTAAATGTGTAAGCTAGATGTATGCTTTTATAATAAATTGTTTATCTATCTATCTATCTATCTATCTATCTATCTATCTATCTATCTATCTATCTATCTATCTATCTATCTATCTATCTATCTATCTATCTATCGTAATAATGTATGATTTGCAAAAATGAAAACTGCTGCTTCTGTGTAGATGAGAGAATCAAAGTGCGCGTTGTGCACACGCTACATTGATTATGGCCAAGCATGCGCCCTTAAAATAGCCTATGAATAACATGCGCAACGCGCCACTGACTTTAAACTATTTTTTCCTGGTTAGTGGCGCAATTGTTTTCTAAACCTGCAAAATAGCAAGAAGCAACGTTTGCGCCGGAACACGCCTCCTCTTTGCGCTGAACCGCCCCCGGGAGCGCAAGTGTATTTCTTAGTTAACCGACGTGCTTCTGTGGAGGGAAAAGTCCGCTTTGCGCGGGTGCAAAATAGGAATGATACATGCGTCGGTGTACAAAGTCACTTGCGCTGGGTGCAAGATAGGGCCCTCAGTGTTTAAATATGAAATATTTCACATGTGTGTCTAAAACTAGAATAGGACAGAATATGAAAAGGCATAAGAGTTCACTGCCCATCTCAAAGGTCATGCAAACGTCTGTGAATTATTAAATCATGAACACAGTCTGAGACGATGAGCGAGAGTGGGATTAAAGCCGTTTGTAGTTTTAATATTGAACACTATTTGTTTAATGAATGTAAAACACGCTCTCGTGAGTTGATAGGCCTACAGTCGCTGTATGATCAATGTTCACTTATAATTATGGGATGGAGATTCGGACAAAACAAACTGGACTTTTGGTGTGAAATTGAATTGATCCGATATAAACATTCTGAATAATGTCAGAAACATGTTTTCAATGCATTCAAATTCTGTGCTATTTTGTCTAAATAAATTAAAACTAGAACACTGAACTTTCTAACATTAAAAATTAACCACTTTTCATCCAATACATAGTGTTAAATGATAATGTAATGTGCTTAAAATAAGAACAAATATCTGCCAGTGGAGTCTAATTTTAAACACTCGTTCATTAACCCTCTGGTGCTCCTCTGGCGTTGTTGACCGAAACATTTTTGTTTAGTTTTTTTACTTCATTGGAATGGAACAAAACTTAGTAAAAGTTTTTGCACTTGGTATGTGAACACACACACAAAAATTATAATCATGGAAATCATTCAAACAGGTTAAATGCTCCTGTAAACAATAGTCACACTTGAGCTCCTCGCGGTCTGAAACGAGCGCATTGGAAATGAATGCGAGGAGTTTCCTCTAGTGGAAGCGTGTGGAACTGCAGCCGAACTACATCTCACTGAACGCTCATTTACTGAGATATCAAGCTCAGATTTGGAACACAACTTGTTTAGATTTATGGCTTTGATTTTCTCACAGTTTTAGAGTAAAACATGTTTTTGAAAATATATATTTCATAAAAAAATTGAAAATAGTATTTTTGTGCATTTTTCATAACAATACACGTAAAATTCTGTTACTTTTTTAAACTTTTGTCACTTCATCAATAATCTGCCAAGTGTCGTCTTTGAAAAGAGATCAAACTTCAGTCTGTCGCTCTAAAGCGTTCAAGATTTACCACAGTTTACGTTGGAAAATTCAAATTTCAGGTCTATGCTCAAAAAGTGAATAAATGGATTATAAATACAGCGGAAATATAATTTAGTATAAAAAAAATCCCCTAAAAATACAAAATATTAAATAAAAAACATTATCAAACTAAAATATAGTACATTAATTTCATTGACAAAAAAAATATTTAAAAAAAATCATTTTTGAGCGACACGTGAAGAGCAGCAGAGGGTAAAGTCTTAATATCTTCAAGGATTTCGCTTCTTCTCCAGTAAATGTATCTTGATTTAAGAATGTTTAGATATTTGTGCTGGAAACGAGACAGAAACGCTGAGGAAGAACATCATCGTTTGAATTAAAATATCCAGCATCAGTCAGTATATGTATATGTAATATCACTGATATGCATCCCTTCTGAAAATCCCTAATAATGACCGATATGTTCCTGAGGAATCTGCACGTTTGAGCTTCAGTGTCTCTCCTCCGCGAACGTTAAACACACTGATCTGTGAAAGTGTTAAAACAAAGAAAGCTTATTCGAACGGCTCACGGCGTTATTGATAATGTTGGTTGTTTTTTTCCCAGCCTGGCCGAAGCTTTTCCTGCTTATCCGACTGTGAACAGAACATTCCGCCTTAATTTGATTAAACACTTTGTTAGGAGCAGCAATTAATGCTCCTTCTCTGGCCATTTTTAATGGCTCGCAGCAATTAATACATTGGATCTGGTTAATTATTGTGCTGTTTTTGGTCATAGGTGACGGTCCAGCGGAGATGTTGTGTGTGTGTGTGTGTGTGTGTGTAGGGGGGGGGGGGCGGCTGTCACGGGCTGAAAGCTCAGCACACTTGAAGCTGGAATCCATTTATTCCCCAGGCCGGGTCTAATTACCCCCCCACAGGTACGGCCCGAGCCCCTTCTGCACACAACCAATAGGAAAAGATTAATTGTTTGCTTTCTTCTGTATCTCCGGGGACACGGGTCACTTAATAAAGAAAAATAATTCTCCCTCGCACAGGATTGGGCTTATTTCCCCAAAATGTGTGTGGACACGAGAGTGGCTTTTGTTCTCGTTAGCCGACGCTCTCAGAAATACAGCGGAAAACACGGCGGGGAAATTGATGAGCGTTGTGTGTGAGTTGTATCATCGTTTGTAAAGCCGTTTCCCTCTAATTCCTCATTATGGACGTTGAGTTCGCTCTCTCCCGTAAAGCGTGTGTGATGATAACAGAAGGCCCGATGAATAGAGGTGCAATTAGAGATCTCTGTTAATTGACCGTTGCAGCGTTTGCTGAGTGAACACATCACGCGCAGAAAGGCATTAATGGCAAACGCTCAGCGTAGAGGTCAATACATGCACTGAGAGATGCAAATGGCACTGTAACGTGTCAGATGAGTGACCTTTCCTGGAGCGTCCGGCCGGAG
Organism: Leuciscus leuciscus; assembly: GCF_965113295.1. Classification (NCBI taxonomy): domain Eukaryota; kingdom Metazoa; phylum Chordata; class Actinopteri; order Cypriniformes; family Leuciscidae; genus Leuciscus; species Leuciscus leuciscus. The sequence goes on from NC_138737.1 coordinate 605,821, forward strand.
TGATTCACAGTCGCAGCGTTTTACAGCAACAACGGCGTCTGCGTGTCCTCGGATGGTTTTAATTATGCTTTCTTATATATTACACTCTAAAACACACTGGGTTAAAAATAACCCAAGGGCTGGTGAATATAGGACAGAACACATTTTACCCAGCAAACTGGGTCTTTATTTAACCCAGCAGAATGAGTGGATTCATTTTTATAATACTACTTTTTTTTTTTTTTTTTTCTTTCATGAATTTAATGTTTATAGATTAACCAAAATCCTCTCAACTTAAAAAAAAAAAAATCCTTTATTTTTGATCATATTTTACAGTATAGCATATTTCTTATAGTTTTGAATACATATTGCATACAATCAAGCTTGTTTAACAAATTTAATTCGTTTAATTCAAGTGTGATCGACCAGTCTCTGTTTCCACTGTACCGGCGCTGGACGCGACACTCGTGACTCACATCGCGCCTCTGTATGTTGCTTTGCATAAAATTAAATGAAATACAGATCAATAATGAATTTATAGATACAAAAAATGGACACAAACCTGTATTTTACCGTTAAATTAGACGGAGCTGCACTGCTCTCTCCTGAAGATCTCGCACAAAGCCTACGTTAAATAACTCAACCTCTGGGTTACACGTCTGACCCAGGAGCTGGGTAACACAAACACTACACAAACACTACACAAACACTACACTACACAAACGCTACACAAACACTACGCTACACAAACACTACACTACACAAACACTACGCTACACAAACACTACACTACACAAACACTACACTACACAAACACTACACTACACAAACACTACACTACACAAACGCTACACTACACAAACACTACACAAACACTACGCTACACAAACACTACACTACACAAACACTACACTACACAAACACTACACTACACAAACGCTACACTACACAAACACTACACTACACAAACGCTACACAAACACTACGCTACACAAACACTACACTACACAAACACTACACTACACAAACACTACACTACACAAACGCTACACTACACAAACACTACACAAACGCTACACAAACACTACGCTACACAAACACTACACTACACAAACACTACACTACACAAACACTACACAAACGCTACACAAACACTACACTACACAAACACTACACTACACAAACACTACACAAACACTGCACTACACAAACACTACACTACACAAACGCTACACTACACAAACACTACACAAACACTACACTACACAAACACTACACAAACGCTACACAAACACTACACTACACAAACGCTACACAAACACTACACTACACAAACGCTACACAAACACTACACAAGCGCTACACAAACACTACACTACACAAACGCTACACAAACACTACACTTCACAAACACTTCACAAACACTACACTACACAAACACTACACTACACAAACACTACACAAACACTACACTACACAAACATTACACAAACACTACACAAACACTACACTACACAAACACTACACAAACACTACACAAACACTTCACAAACACTACACAAACACTTCACAAACACTACACAAACACTACACAAACACTTCACAAACACTACACAAACACTACACTACACAAACACTACACAAACACTACACTACACAAACACTACACAAACACGGAAAAAACAACCCATAACATTGACCCAAAAGGCTCAACCCAGGATTAGGGTAGAAATATAACCCAAGATTTTTTAGAGTGTTTGTTTATCAAATGATGTTCTTCCTCAGTATTTTTGACTTATTTTATGGTACAAATATCAGGGATGTGATTTTTCCATATATTTCTTCTTTTTTTAAAACTTTTTTTTATACAGATTTCTGTATTTTCCCACATGAAAAGTATGACCCTCATGAATTGCGTAAATCCAAGTAGTTGAGTTGGGTTTACTGCATTACGATTAGTCTTAATCAATTACTAAATAAACTGCTAATTGCGATGTACCTCAGTAATGTCATGCACAAATGTGTTCTGGATGAGGGATCAAAGCGTTTTTATGAATTTTGACAATGCGTGGTTGTGAGAATGTGAAATGTCTCAGTGCGCTCATCAGATCTCAGAACGGTTGTGATGTGATTATATAAATCTACAGTCTGACGCGCTGTGTGTTTCACAGTAAAGCACAGAGTAACCGCTTCTCTGAGAGTGAGTCGCTTATAATCCGCGTTCGGCAACACAACATGAACCAGACAGGTTTCCCTTCTGTTTTTGTCTTTAGCTGATATATCTAAACATTCTCAAATCAAGATGTATTTACTTTGTATAAAGTCTGGTTTCTGAAAGGTTTGTGCATAAAACAAGAACAAATATCTGACAATGGAGTCAGAAAAATAAACTTAATTCAAAGGGAAAACGAGATTATTTTTCAGATATTTGTTCTTATTTTAAGCACAAACTCACTTCATTTTCCTGCATTTTTCAGACTCAATATCTTCAGTCATTGTGTTTCTCCAGTAAATGTGTCTTGATTGAAGAATGTTTGTGTATTTGTGCTGGAAATAAAGTCATGTTCTGCAGTGTCTGCTGTAATGTTGTGTCTCTTCTACATCCAGACTCTGAAAGCGCTTCTGGTTTTCTGTGTCGGATGAAAGAAGACGGATGTCAGGCGGTTGGCCGGTGACATAATGCGCTGTGGCGTACAGCTCGCTTTTATTAGCACAAGCCTGTTATTTTGTGCGGCCGGCCGGGACTCTTAAGTGTGGTCGGGCAGTGATAAATGCTGTCGCACACGCTTGATGCAATTCATTTGTCAACGGGCTGAAAAAGGTTAATCAGTATTCTCCAGCCGGGTTACGGCTCGTCTCGCTCGCACCACTGATCGTGCTCTCGTTACGGACCAGACGGGGGGGGGGGGGGGATCATAATAATAATAGACCAGCGAACCGGGAACGTTCTGGAACAAACGCTTTCCAGGAACATTAATAGAGCGTTTGTTCAACGTTAGAACAAAAACATTATTTATACATCGTTCATGGAAGTGGATGTCAGATGTGTGTCTAATGTTTTTAAATGTCACTTCTTGTTTCAGAACGTTTATAGAACATTCAAAAGTAACATTCCCATAATGTTTGAAGAATGATACAATGTTTCTATATTAACCACATTTTTCAAACATTACAAACATTTAGAACATTCAGTTTTCATCAGTGAAATGCGGCTTGATTCTGTGTGTCCTCTGATGTTTTTAATTATGCTTTCTTATAAAACACACTGGGTTAAAGATAACACATGTTGGGTTAATTTTACCCAGCAAATTGGGTTGTTCATTTTTACTATAGTGCTTTTTTTTTTTTTTTTTTACTTCATGCACTAATTATTATTAATTACTAATTATCCAAAATCCTCAAAAAAAAAAAAAAAGAAAAAGATAATTCCTTTATTTTTGATCATATTTGACAGTATTGCATATTTTCTATAGTTTTAAATGCATATTGCATACATTCGACGCAGAAATGATGAACTTTCATTAATTTAAACAGCGAGTATTTCACACACAGACCTGAATGATCATGGGAAACGCTGGTGAAAATCAATGCAAATTCATATTTCATAAGGCCATAATTGCGTTTGAAAGTGTGCGGTGGTCATTTGTTTCAGCTGACAGATCCATACGTTTGAGCTCGGGCTCTTATTTCATCTTTCGATCTCTTTACCGCTACGGCTGCTGAAAACAAGGGGTTTGTTGTCAAAGAAAACGAGGCTTTTTTTAACACTTGACAACGTTCTATCATCTGTGAAGTTATCGATTTGCCAGTGTTTTAACCATCAAACTGGATCTGTTTGAGCGACTCTGGTTTTTAAACAATTTCTTTGACAGGCGAGGCGTCACAGCAATTGCCCCGCTTTTAAAGACAGTATTTCAATTTGCCGAGAGCCCTTGAAGTGAAGCGCCGGCGCTGTGAGGGAGTCTCGGGCCGACAGAGTTGTCACGGTTCGGGCAGGGTAAAAAATGAAGCGCCTTTGCTTTATAGATTGCTGTTAGGTCAACAAAACTTTGGCAGCATTGATTAACTTGACAGTGAATGCAGCAGTACATTTATCACTAATAGCCGGACCGCAGAAAATCTAATAAGAGCCGAACAATCCCCCGCGGAGCCGTAACAGGTTCGGCACGACTAGCGCTGGAAACATCCGCGTCTCGGCATCATCATCCCGTCAAACGCATCTATCCTCGGGTTAAGCCGAAAAACAGGAGCGAGACGGCCCCGGCGTCATTAATTGAAGCTAAAAAGTATATTCTCCTGGCGCTGAGTGTCTTATCTCGCCCTCGGAGCGGTTAAAGAGTTCAGCTCGTGTTGTTGGGATCTGGATTTGCATGAGCGGCTATAAAACACTCTGACCGCACGTCACAGTTTCGCAGAGAAGCTCATCGATTACTTGTCACCTGGGCATCAGCTTCACTCCTCTAGGATTCAATTTTTTTCCCCGGCCGTTTTGCATACGCTATCGACCCGGAGCGGGTAAATGAGCAGAACGCGTGGAGACCAGAGGATGAATTGTTTACTTGCATAAAAATAACCTTTCGATAGTGTAAGATGCATGGCGCGGGCTCGCGCTGGTTCTGCTGATGGCATTCAGCTGGTATTGATCCGGTCCTGAAGACCCGGAGCTTTCATGAACATCAGCAGAGTCTGAAGCGCACGATCTGATGAGCGCCGGATTAAACGGCATCTTCACTGTGAACTACGGCTGGAAATAACGGCACTGAACCTACATATTAAACTAAACAACTGTGCATGTGTTTAGTGTTGATCCATCAGGCGCTCATGGCTCTCATCGGCCGATATAGTGAGAGTGTGGAGGATAAACAGATCAGTTTTATTCAGAGACTCAGACTGAGCTATAGTGCAGATGCTGATCTTTATATCAAAGGCTTGTAATGTAAATCAGTTAGATTTATAACAGTATAGCAGATATAAATATCAATATCTGCCAATAATATGTCTTAGAAAGATTATATTTAAAGGCTTAGTTTGATCATCAAAGCTCTGTGGTTTTAAAACATATAATGCAATGCAATGATGAATGAGAGATGAACAAATAACCCTTCCTCAAAAGCTGATGATTATATTTGATTCTCATGATTTTTCAAAATAATCCAGTAAAGCTGCTTCAGTCCAGCTGAAATATCACTAACAATATCAAAGTTATTCTTGCGTTTACTTTATTAAATCAGGTCAGATTTGACACAGAAAGACTCGTGAAGCTCGAGCTGAAGGACGTTTGTACAGTTACACTGAAAGACTTTTACTGGATAAAGAGTGTAAATGATCGATCAGAGACAGAAGGACTGGAGGAGAGTGAGTGCGACAGGAAAAATATTATACGATCAGCTTTATATGGACATTGGTGTTTAATACATTTTTACAAAAATATTATTATTAATGATCCTTTTGTGTTCCACAGAAGAAAGTCACTGAGTGAGTAAATGATGAAGGCCTCGTTAAAAGTGCATCATCATCTGGCGAATACAGTAAAAATCTAGTCAAATAGCAAAGGCTTGTTTTTTTTATTAAATGAACACAAATATGACTGACTTTTAATCATTTTCATTGATATGCACTGATGTAATAATATTGCTGTTTAATTAAATTTTTACAAAAAATATTATTGATTTAATTGTATTAATTATCCTGTGTGTTCCACAGAAGAAAGTCACAGAGTTCGGCCTCGTTAAAAGCGCATTATAATTTTGTTTGTTCTTTTTATTTCAAAAGCACCATCATTTCATCTGAACAGTGGGAAGTCCAAACACTTGATGCAAAACACAGTAAAAATCTAGTAAAATAAGAAACGCTTGTTTTTTACTAAATGAACACAAATATGACTGACTTTTAATCATGTTCATTGATATGCACCGATGTAATAACATTGCTGTTTAAAACCATTTTTACAAAAATATTATTGATTTAATTGTATTAATGATCCTTTTGTGTTTTACAGAAGAAAGTCATAGTGTTCGGCCTCGTTAAAGCTCATTATGATCGCGTTACTGGATATCGGCAGGGAAATTCTGGTGAATACAGTAAAAATCTGTCTAACAAAGGCTTGTTTTTTTCAAAATGAACACAAATATGACTGACTTTTAATCATTTTCATTGATATGCTCTAATGTGGCATTGGTGTTTAATAAAATTTTTACAAAAATATGATTAATTATCCTTTTATGTTCCACAGAAGAAAGTCAGTAGTGAGTAAATGATGAAGGCCTCGTTAAAGCTCATTATGATCACGTTACTGGATAAAGCAGAGGGGAATCTGGTGAATGCGTGGGTCCTGATATTAACCCAGAGACGGACAGACTGGAGCGTCCGAGTGACTGACTAGACATCATCGTACGGTTATCGGGCGATAATGAGGCGATCCGGTTCTCCAGCGACGGCGTCTGTAGTTTCACTGATCCTCGCATCTCCTCGAAGCTTCACCGCGTCACACACACTCCCCGCGTCACACACACACACACACTCCCCCGGCCCCGGCCTTCAGCGCTAATGAGTTTCCGAGGGATCCGAGAACGAGCTCTTCCCAGTCATCCGAGAGAGAAGCGCTCGCATTATCCAGACAAATACAGAGCTAAAACTGCCATAGCCAGGGCTTTCTCCGAGCGTCGTCAGTCTTACAAACACCTCAGACACGGCTATCTGTTTTCATTTGCCCAAAGTCGAGTCTCCTTCATTTATACAGCGCTTTCACAATACAGATACAGCTTTACAGTGATAACAGGAGATTACAGTAGCAGAGAGTGTTTAGAATCTAGAATAAAGTTATTGTCCAGATAAAGTTAGTTTTGATTGATTCACTTCCGTTGTAAAGATCATTAGTTGTTAACTTAGGGGCCGCTAACACACACCGTTCTCACAGAAAACGCTAACTTTTAATGTGTTCTGGACGTTCATTCACAGACACCAGTGTTTGAGGCTCGAGAACACACACTTTGAAACAGGATCTGGTGCAAGTTTTGAAAAATTTTTATAATCTCTACATAAACTTCAAAAACGTGTTTAGTCTATAGATATGAGCCTCTGTCGCTCTCGCACGGCCACATGATCAGTGTTTCTGCACTGTCAAACATATTGTTGGTTTAACTTAAAAAATGAAGTAACCTGGTTGCCTTAAAATGTTGAGTTCATGGAAATGTTATGGTTTAATCATCAGAAACTCAGAATATTGTGTTATCTGAACCACATAAATCATCTAAGTTGATTTGACAAACGAAGAAATGTTCAATATTCCTGTAGAGTGTGGGAATATGCAGAGGTTTGTTCCTTTACCAGCGGATTCGGCTGATTTATTATTAAGCAACACTTTCTTCTCCGGCTCCTGAGGTCGTGATGAATGTGCATAAATTGACCGAGCATGAGCGCTTTATCTTCATGATTAAACATTGCCCTGATCTAACCGCGCTCATCTATCCCGGCTCTCTGCGTGTTTAAGGGCGTTTTGTCAACGGGAAGCATCTTTGCTCCTCTTTTCCTTTGTCTTCGCAGCTCTGGAAAAAAGTGTAGGGCGTTTGATCCGAGTTCATTTATAAATAGTTCCTCTGGGTCGAGGCTGTTCTGGCAGCGTATAATCTCAGAGCGTTTCTGCGCCCGCGCCAGCTCTCCGTTTACCGCGGTAATTGGCTGATGAGAGGCTCGGGTCCTAAAAAGAATGTCAGTGTTCGATTTCCCGGGATCCTGAGTGAGGATATGTCACCATTTACGCTGGTTTGGGGTGACACCGGAAGCTCTGGGGAAATCATTACTCTGTTTATACCTCTCCCCTGTCGCCACGCTCTTCCCTTTGATATTTTCACCATGTTTTTCCACTGAGTGATGGTACCTCACCGGGGTCGGAGAGAACAAGTCCCTTTTGTAAATGTGAGACCATATTTTAACGGGCGAAAGAGAAAAAGGCAGACAATTGGTGACGCTCGGCGGGAGGGCTTGAAGGCGCGATCGATGCTGTCCCGCAGGTGTCTTCGTCCAGTTTAGAGACGCCATATTGATTTCTGGGCCCGAACACACATTTTCAGAGCCGGTGGCTTCGGCCGTGCTGAATTTGGACTTTTTGCTGCACAGTTTTGACTTGTTCACCGTGAATAATGTATAAAGTCACGATTTGAAGGCTCAGAGATTTTTCTGCACTGATCGTGATTTTAATGATCGTGTGTTTATTCTCTCCGACTGACGCTGGAGCGGGACGTCACACACACCGTACAGCGCTATAGGAGAAAACCAGACGTGTGTGTCTGAAAGAGTCTCATTAAAGCTGCGTTTATTTGATCAAAAATACTGTAAAAATAGTGAAATATTATTATAATGTTAATCAGCTGTTTTATATGTGAATATACAGTACAGGCCAAAAGTTTGGAAACGAAGAAGTTTCTTCTGCTCATCAAGCCTGCATTTATTTGATCAAAAATACAGAAAAAAAATGTAATATTGTGATATATTATTACAATTTAAAATAATTGGTTTTCAATTTATTATACTTTATTCCTGTGATGCAAAGCTGAATTTTCAGGATCATTACTCCAGTCTATCACATGATCCTTTAGAAATCATTCTAATATGAGGATTCATTATCAAAGTTGGAAACAGTTTTATATTTGCTTAATATTTTTTCATAACCTGTGATACTTTTTTAGGATACTTTGATGAATAAAAAGAAGCAAATGTTTTAAAAATAGAAATCTTTTGTAATAGCAATATCCACTACTGGTCAGTCATTTGGGGTCAGTCATTTTTTTTCTTTCTTTTTTTGAAATAAATCAATACTTTTATTCAGCAATGATGTGTTACATTGATAAAAAAGTGATAGTAAAGAAGATTTATATTATTAGAAAATATTTTTTTATTTTGAATAAATGCAGTTCTTTTTAACCTTTTATTCATCAAATATATTAGGCAGCAGAACTGTGTCCAACACTCATAATAAATCATCATATTAGAATGATTTCTAAAGGATCATGTGATAGACTGGAGTAATGATGCTGAAAATTCAGCTTTGATCACAGGAATAAATTACACTTTACTATATATTCACACAGAAAACAGATGATTTACATTACAATAATATTTCACTATTTTTACTGTATTTTTGATTGAAATAAATGCAGCTTTAGTGAGCAGAAGAGACTCTTTCAGAATCTTAATTACTCCAAACGTTGGACGGTAGTGTGTGTAAAACATCTGAGAGTGATTATTTCGTCAGTGAGTGGATCAGTGTGTGTGTGTGTGTGTGTGTGTGTGTGTGTGTGTGTGTGTGTGTGTGTGTGTGTGTGTGTGTGTGAGGTGTCAGATTCGTCATGATGATTCCAGCTCTAATTGTAAAGACCTGCAGGACTGGGATGTTCTGGGTAATAATTGTCAGAGTTACAGAGGGTTAGACGTGTCATTACTGGGATCGATGCGGCAGAAACTGTAAATGATTCTCTTGTCAGCGGAGACGGCCGGAGACTTTAGCGCTCAAACACTCGCACAATCGATGCGCAACGCTGACAATATCATATAAAAGCAGACCATGCTTTATGGATTATATTTAAACGTTAGAGGAGGAACCGGAGAGACGACCACGATTACTTTTATCAGTTAATGTGAAATCAGCAGTAATGATCAAATAGAAACAGTGTAGAATTCAACTCAAGTGAAGTTGGTTAATATAGAGGTTTTCACATCACATGTCGTTACAGTTTCAGCTCTACTGTAAAAGCTTGTTTAAGGAAGTAACAGAAATATTAAGAGTTTCTCAGTACACTGCAAATTACTTTGGTAACAACTTTGTTTAAAGCCTTAAATATAAATATAAATATATATACAAAATTAAATAAAAATATCAAATATATATATATATTAATCACATCCAAAATAAAAGTTTGTGTTTACATAATATGTGTGTGTTATTATTATTTTATTATTATTTTGTATAAATTATTTTGTATATATAAATACACACACATGCATGTATTTATTTAAGAAAAACATGTTATATATACAGTATATGCGCAAATATTTCTTAAATACATGCATGTGTGTGTATTTATATATACAAAATAATTTATACAAAATAATAATAAAATAATAATAACACACACATATTATGTAAACACAAACTTTTATTTTGGATGTGATTAATATATATATATATATATTTTTTATAATATATATAAGTATTTTTAACGCACCTTATAATGCATTGTAGATTCATTGTTACACATAAAAATATAATGCATTAAAACAAACAATTTAAGACGTAACAAGGAATCTGTTAATATAATACATTTTAACTTTGGTTACAATTATTTATGAAAGCATATAATGCATT
>NC_138737.1:623659-641159 GCF_965113295.1 Leuciscus leuciscus
AGGAGAGTTGTGTGTGTGTGTGTGTGTCTGAGAGAAGGAGAGTCGTGTGTGTGTGTGTGTGTGTGTGTGTGAGAGAAGGAGAGTTGTGTGTGTGTGTGTGTGTGTGTGTGTGTGTGTGTGTGTGTGTGTGTGTGTGTGTGTGTGTGTGTGTGAGAGAAGGAGAGTTGTGTGTGTGTGTGTGTGTGTGTGGGTCTGAGAGAAGGAGAGTCGTGTGTGTGTGTGTGTGTGTCTGAGAGAAGGAGAGGTGTGTGTGTGTGTGTGTGTGTGTGTGTGTGTGTGTGTGTGTGTGTGTGTGTGTGTGTGTGTGTGTGTGTCTGAGAGAAGGAGAGTTGTGTGTGTGTGTGTGTGTGTGTGTCTGAGAGAAGGAGAGTCGTGTGTGTGTGTGTGTGAGAGAAGGAGAGTTGTGTGTGTGTGTGTGTGTGTGTGTGTGTGTGTGTGTGTGTGTGTGTCTGACTGAGAGAAGGAGAGTTGTGTGTGTGTGTGTGTGTGTTTTTTTGTTGTCCCCAACCAAATGTCCCCACAAGGATAGTAAAACCTGAGATCACCTCCATTGTGGGGACCAGCCAGCGGTCCCCATGAGGGAAATGGGTTAATAAACATACTAAATTATATTTTTTTGAAAATGTAAAAATGCAGAAAGTGTTCTGTGATGGGTAGGTTTAGGGGTAGGGTTAGTGTGTGTGTGTGTGTGTGTGTGTGTGTGTGTGTGTCTGTGATGGGTAGGTTTAGGGGTAGGGTTAGTGTGTGTGTGTGTGTGTGTGTGTGTGTGTGTGTGTGTGTGTGTGTGTGAGTGTGTGTGTCTGTGATGGGTAGGTTTAGGGGTAGGGTTAGTGTGTGTGTGTGTGTGTGTGTGTGTGTGTGTGTGTGTGTGTGTGTGTGTGTGTGTGTGTGTGTGTGTGTGTGTGTGTGTGTGTCTGTGATGGGTAGGTTTAGGGGTAGGGTTAGTGTAAGGGGACAGAATATACAGTTTGTACAGTATAAAAACCATTACGTCAATGGAGAGTCCCCACAAAGATGTGTGCGCCTGTTTGTGTGTGTGTGTGTGTGTGTGTGTGACTGACATCACACAGTTACTACAGATCAGACCACCTGAGAAAGTAGTAACTTTGTCTGATTTCAAAAAAATTGATGACAAAATTTTGGTAGAAACCGTACAGCACCTTAAAACATCAACATGCGCTCTTGACACACTTCCTACATCTTTTTTCAAAAGTGTGTTAAACAGTTTAGAAGCAGATCTTCTAGAAGTGGTAAATGCCTCACTTCTCTCTGGGAGTTTTCCAAACTCCCTGAAAACTGCAGTTGTCAAGCCCCTCCTGAAAAAGAGCAATCTGGATAAGACCATATTAAGCAACTATAGACCAATCTCAAATCTTCCTTTCATAGGCAAGATCATTGAAAAAGTTGTCTTCAATCAGCTGAACAAATTCTTAAGCTCGAATGGATACTTTGATAATTTTCAATCTGGTTTCCGACCGCACCACAGCACAGAGACAGCGCTCATAAAGATAATAAACGATATTCTTAAATAAATACTGATTCAGGCAAATTATCAGTGCTGGTACTACTCGACCTCAGTGCTGCATTTGACACTGTCGATCATAACATACTTCTGGACAGGCTGGAAAACTGGGTGGGGCTTTCTGGGATAGTCCTAAAATGGTTCAGGTCATACTTAGATGGGAGAGGTTATTATGTGAGTATAGGAGACCATAAGTCTGAGTGGACATCCATGACATGCGGAGTCCCTCAAGGCTCAATTCTTGCGCCACTCCTGTTCAACCTGTATATGCTCCCAATGAGCCAAATAATGAGAAATAACCAAATTGCTTACCACAGCTATGCAGACGACACACAGCTCTACTTAGCCCTATCGCCTAACGATTACAGCCCCATTGACTCCTTGTGCCAATGCATTGATGAAGTCAACAGTTGGATGTGTCAAAACTTTCTTCAGTGTGAACGCATACCTTCACTCTAGGGGTCAAACAACTAAACATCAAGTCAGGAATCTTGGTGTCACACCTTAGTTTCAGTAGTCATGTTAAAGCAATAACTAAATCAGCATACTATCATCTGAAAAACATTGCAAGAATTAGATGCTTTGTTTCCAGACAAGACTTAGAGAAACGTGTTCATGCTTTCATCGCCAGCAGGGTGGATTATTGTAATGGACTTTCCCCAAAACACCATCAGACAGTGTCAGCTCATACAGAACGCTGAGCAGAACCAGAACATATGAACATATCACACCAGTCCTCAGGTCTTTACACTGGCTCCCAGTTACATTTAGGATTGATTTTAAAGTATTATTACTGGTATATAAATCACTCAATGGCCTAGGACCTCAATACATTGCAGATATGCTCACTGAATATAAACCCAACAGATCACTCAGATCATTAGGATCATATCAGAAACACCAAGGGTTCACACTAAGCATGGCGAGTCTGCTTTTAGCTATTATGCTGGAACCAGCTTCCAGAAGAGATCAGATGTGCTCCTACAGTATCACATTCAAATCCAGACTCAGAACACTTCTGTTCCACATCCAGACTCAGAACACTTCTGTTCCACATCCAGACTCAGAACACTTCTGTTTCACATCCAGACTCAGAACACTTCTGTTTAGCTGTGCATTTACTGAATGAGCACAGTGCCGCTGTTCGTCCGACTGTACTGTACTGTATTTCATTTTATTTTTCTAAACTGTTTTAATTATTCTTATTTCTTTTTATTATTTTAATTTCTTCTATGTAAAGCACTTTGAATTGCCATTGTGTATGAAATGTGCTATATAAATAAACTTGCCTTGCCTTGCCTTGCCTGACATGAGTGAGTGAATCAACAGAAAGAGTTTCTCACCGCCTGTTCCGTCTCCAGCTGTAAAATCTCCTCCCTGGATCATGAAGTCCTTGATGACGCGATGGAACTTGCTGTCCTTATACCCGTAACCCTTCTGGAGAGAGCATCTGTGTTAGAGAGTGTGTGTGTGTGTGTGTGTGTGTGTGTGTGTGTGTGTGTGTGTGTGTGTGTGTGTGTGTGTGTGTGTGTGATGGGCAGGTTTAGGGGTCGGGTGAGTGTGTGTGTGATAGGCAGGTTTAGGGGTCGGGTTAGTGTGTGTGTGTGTGTGTGTGTGTGTGTGTGTGTGTGTGTGAGATGGGCAGGTTTAGGGGTCGGGTTAGTGTGTGTGTGTGTGTGTGTGTGTGTGTGTGTGTGTGTGTGTGTGTGTGTGTGTGTGATGGGCAGGTTTAGGGGTCGGGTGAGTGTGTGTGTGATAGGCAGGTTTAGGGGTCGGGTTAGTGTGCGTGTGTGTGTGTGTGTGTGTGTGTGTGTGTGTGTGTGTGTGTGTGTGAGATGGGCAGGTTTAGGGGTCGGGTTAGTGTGTGTGTGTGTGTGTGTGTGTGATAGGCAGGTTTAGGGGTCGGGTGAGTGTGTGTGTGTGTGTGTGTGTGTGTGTGTGTGTGTGTGTGTCTTTATACCCGTACTAGGCCCACTTCCACAACAAGATCAAAAGCGCCTCTAACTCACGATTACTCTTCAAGACATTCAACTCTCTCCTCTGTCCACCTCCACCACCACCAACCTCCTCTTTAACTGCTGACGATTTTGCTAACTACTTCACCGACAAAACAACAACTATCAGCAGTCAGTTCTCAGCTCCACACACACAGGAACCCAGACCAACCTCTCCCACAGCCAATAACCTTCTCTCCTCCTTCTCTCCGCTAACCAAGGAAGAAGTATCTAAACTTGTCATGTCCAGTCATCCTACCACCTGCCCTCTAGACCCCATCCCCTCACACCTTTTACAAGCCATCTCTCCCACACTTCTACCAGCACTCACACACATCATCAACTCATCCCTCCACACTGGCACTTTCCCTACTGCATTCAAGCAGGCTCGGGTAACTCGGGTAACTCCACTGCTTAAAAAACCAACACTAAACACATCATCTGTAGAGAATTACAGACCTATCTCTCTCCTACCATTCATTGCAAAAAAACTTGAAAGAGCTGTTTTCAACCAAGTAACATCATTCTTGTCTCTGAACAACCAGCTGGACGCCAACCAATCCGGCTTCAAGAAAGGACATTCAACTGAGACTCCATTACTGTCGGTCACAGAAGCCCTACGGATCGCAAAAGCTGCTTCCAAATCCTCAGTTCTCATTCTTCTGGATCTGTCTGCTGCCTTCGACACTGTGAATCATCAGATCCTTATGTCCAGCCTCTCATCACTGGGCATCACAGGAACCTCCCTCCACTGGTTTGAGTCCTATCTCACAGGTAGGTCCTTCAGGGTCGCATGGAGAGGTGAGGTATCCAGGGCACATCAGCTGACCACAGGGGTTCCCCAGGGTTCAGTTCTTGGTCCCCTCCTCTTCTCCATCTACACCACATCACTGGGACACATCATACAGGCACATGGTTTCTCCTACCACTGCTATGCTGATGACACACAGCTCTTCCTCTCATTTCAACCAGATGATCCCACAGTAGCTGCACGGGTCTCAAACTGTCTGGCGGACATCTCCACATGGATGAAGGAACATCACCTGCAGCTCAACCTGGCGAAGACTGAGCTTCTCGTCCTCCCTGCCAATCCGTCTCTACAGCACGAATTCACTATCCAGCTAGACTCATCATCAATCACCCCATCAAGATCGGTCAGAAATCTTGGAGTAACGTTTGATGACCAGCTGACCTTCACAGATCACATTTCAAAGACAGCTCGATCATGCAGGTTTGCACTACACAACATCAGGAAGATCAGGCCTTTCCTAACTGAGCATGCAACACAACTTATCGTCCAGGCCCTGGTCATTACTAGGCTTGACTACTGCAATGCTCTTCTGGCCGGACTTCCATCATGTGCAACCAAACCCCTACAGATGATCCAGAATGCTGCAGCTCGGCTTGTCTTCAACGAGCCCAAGAGGGCCCACGTCACTCCTCTGTTCATCTCTCTGCACTGGCTACCTCTAGCTGCTCGCATCAAGTTCAAGGCACTGACGCTTGCTTACAGATCTATCACAGGCTCAGCTCCCTCCTACTTTCACTCACTCCTACGAGTCTACATCCCTACCAGACACCTACGATCGGTCAACGAGCGACGTCTCGTGGTTCCATCACAGAAAGCCACAAAATCACTTTCCAGAACATTCTCATTCACAGTTCCATGCTGGTGGAATGATCTCCCCACCCTCATCTGGAATGCAGAATCCCTGACAACATTCAAAAAACAGCTGAAAACTCTTCTCTTCCGTGAGCACTTTACCTCATAAAAAAAAAAAAAAAAAAAAAGAAAGTATATATATGTATATATTCCTGTAAATTCTCGCTTATCGGGCTTATGCTACTCTGAATAATGCCTGAACTTCGTATTTTGAGCACTTCTTGCGTTGTTTTTTGCCTCTTCACGATGACTTGCTTAATTTCGTCCCAATTTGTAAGTCGCTTTGGACAAAAGCGTCTGCTAAATGACTAAATGTAAATGTAAATGTAACCCTTCTGGAGAGAGGATCTGTGTTAGATGATGTGTGTGTGTGTGTGTGTGTGTGTGTGTGTGTGTGTGTGTGTGTGTGTGTGTGATGGGTAGGTTTAGGGGTCGGGTTAGTGTGTGTGTGTGTGTGTGTGTGTGTGTGTGACAGGTAGGTTTAGGGGTTGGGTGAGTGTGAGTGTGTGAGTGTGTGTGTGTGAGATGGTGAGTTCTACCTCTCCTGTGGCAAGAGCCACGAAGTTCTGCACGGTGAGAGGAGCGAGTTCTCCGAACAGACCGATCACGATCCTGCCAACCTCGTGTCCTCCGACAGTGATGTCGAAAAACACCTGCAGAAGAAGAGCAGAACACACCTGACACAGTGGAGGAGCTGACGGTGTGTGTGTGTGTGTGTGTGTGTGTGTGTGTGTGTGTGTGTGTGTGTGAAGTTAAAAAAAATCTCTGTTGTTGTCTTTTTTTTTCATTCACATAAAATAGTATAAATTCAACTGTGGCTTTTTATGTGTTTACTATATGTGTGTGCGACCATAGACTGTAAACACACACACACACACACATAAAAAGCCACAGGGGAATTTATGCCATTTTATGTGAATGAAACAACAGAGTTTTTTTTTTTCAACTTTCACAAGTATTCTATATATAAATATTAGTATATAATGCGAGATGCATTTACAAACACGCATGCGCACAACACACCGATCTGTCAACGCTTAAAAGACTAGTATGATAAACAGGTTTAACGCGTGTGTGTGTGTGTGTGTGTGTGAGCGTGTGTGTGTGTGTGAGCGTGTGTGTGTGTGGACGATGGTTTTGCAGTTCTCGCAGTGATGCTTCAGGACGCCTCGCGTCGCGTCGCGCTTGTGTTCGCAGTGATGCTTCATGACGCGCGTCTCACCTTGTCCGTTACTTGCGGTCCCGTTCGCGTCTTAAAATCAATGGCGCTTCCTAAAAACGGCAAATAAATGAGAGTAAACGCGCGCCAGAGCCGAAGCCAGTCCATATCTGAATATGAATATGAATATGAGTGTGATCCGCGTTTCCGACTGAGGAGAATCAGCGGCGCGCGCGTGCTCCTGTGCGACGCTCCTCCTCCAGGGCGCGCGCGCGTCACGACGCACAGTGTCTGAGGAATTTACAAAAAAAAAGAAAAAGAAAAACTGACGTGGACACACACATAATCTGCAATAGCATCCTTTATGAACTGGTGTGTTCTTGTATTTACCAATGTACAGAAGGGGAGAAATATAGATAGACCATCAGCACTGCAGATGAAACATTGCAGTTATAGATGATTTGGAACATAACATTAAATATAATTTGCATAACATTTGCTGTTCCACCAGTTACTAACTACCTCTTTAAACTGGATTTTCCAAATAATCTGTGCAAGTTACTAGTGGTTTTGGTTTGATTTCTAAAAACGTTTGGAATAAATAATAGTAATGATTTTACCATCTAAAAAACAACAGAAACTGGATGAATACACTTAAAAATAAAGGTTCTTCATTTGCCTTGTAGAACCTTTAACATCTTTATAGTGGCAAAAGGGTTCTTTACACATACAAATAAAGGTTTTTTTGCAGGTTCCCCAAGAGAAACATGAGTGTGAAGAACATTTAACGATCTAAAGAACCTTTTTCCACTATAAAGAGCTTTTGTGAAATGAAAAGATTCAGCTGATGTTAAAGGTTCTTCATGGAACCATCGATGCCACTAAAGAAGCTTTATTTTTAAGAGTGTATATTATTAAATGTTCTTCACACTAGGATGAAAAATTGTTCTTTTAAGAACTGATGACTGAAAGGTTCTTCAGGGAACCAGAAAAGGGTCTTCTATGGCATTGTTGGGAGAAAAGAATAAAAACTTTTGGAACCTTTATTATGTAAATCATGCTTTTTCTTTGCAGTGTTTTATGTTTGTTGCCGGTTGTAATGTGGTTTGTTCTCTCAGTCTGGGGCCCCGGGCCCTTAATCAGGTCCAGTGGCGCTTCATTAACCCGCTGGCACTGACATGTAGAGCTTCGACCCGCCGCCGTAATCGACTCTTATCAATCAGTTCCTAAAACGACCATTTTTATTAATGTGAAAAACATTTAATAATCTGAAGAACCTTGTGTGTAATGGATGATAGAGGTTCTTCTTGAAACCTTTACAAACCTTTATTTTTAACCCTCTGGTGCGCTTTTTTTATTTCAATGAAATTAATGTCCTATATTTTAGTTTGATAATGTTTTTATGGTACTAAATTATATTTACACTGTATTTATAATCCATTTATTCACTTTTTGAGCACAGACCTGAAAATTTAATTTTAAACTTAAATTGGTGTAAATCTTGAATGTTTTAGAGCGACAGACTGAAGTTTGATCTCTTCTCAAAGACGACACTTGGCAGATTATTGATGAAGTGACTAAATATTTAAAAATAGAACTTAAAAAAAAAGTTACAGAATTTTATGTTTAAAAATGTGCAAAAATACTATTTTCAATTTTTATATGAAATAAATATTTTCAAAAACATGTTTTACTCTAAAACTGCAAGGAAATCAAAGCCATAAATCTAAACAAGTTGTGTTCCAAATCTGAGGTTGATATCTCAGTAAATGAGCGTTCAGTGAGATGTAGTTCAGCTGCAGTTCCACACGCTTCCA
Organism: Leuciscus leuciscus; assembly: GCF_965113295.1. Taxonomy (NCBI): domain Eukaryota; kingdom Metazoa; phylum Chordata; class Actinopteri; order Cypriniformes; family Leuciscidae; genus Leuciscus; species Leuciscus leuciscus. The sequence goes on from NC_138737.1 coordinate 631,815, forward strand.
CTAGAGGAAACTCCTCTCATTCATTTCTAATGTGCTCGTTTCAGACCACGAGGAGCTCAAGTGTGACTATTGTTTACAGGAGCATTTAACCTGATCGAATCATGTCCATGATATGTGTGTGTGTGTGTGTGTGTGTGTGTGTGTGTTCACATAGCAAGTGCAAAAACCTTTACCACGTTTCGTTCCATTCCGATGAAGAAAAAAAATTCTTAAAAAACAAAAAAACTAATGTAAAATATTTCAGTCAACCGAAGAGCAGAGTGCAACAAGAAAAATACATTTAAAATACGTTCAAATGCATTAAAAAAACCAAACGCTTTTGAGTGTGAGGATCCTGCTGGCTTTGATTGATCTTCAGTGCATGAAGATGAGCTCCTCCACACACTGGGTTAGTGGATCATACACTGACACTGATTGCAGTTTCTCCAGTTTCAGCTCTTGTCAGGACGGGTTACACACACACACACACACACACACACACACACACACACACACACACACACACACACACACACACACACACACACACACACACACACACACACACACTCAGAGCGCTGCGAGCTTCAGTCACTGCACTGAATCGAGGAGGACAGAAGGAGAACGAGTCTTCAGATCTGCCTCATCTTCACTGAAGGCTCAGAGATGAGCTTCTCCATCGGTGTTACTGCAGTAAAGCTTCATGTAGATGTTAGCTTTAATCACACTCAAGTAGAAAACTCCTGTTTCTTGCATGCAAGTGCATTTAAAAAAAAAGATATAGATTTGACAATAATGGCAAAAAAATGTCAATAATATAATAATAATAATTAGTGCTGGGCAGCGATTAATCGCATCCAAAATAAAAGTTTGTGTTTACATAATATATGTGTGGACTGTGTATCATTATTTTGCAAATACACACATATGCATGTATATATATATATTTAAGAAATATTTGCACATATATACTGTATATATATTTATACATAATTTATATGATATATAAATATTCTAGATATAAATAACACATTTTTCTTAAATATGTACATGCATGTGTGTGTATTAAAATATACAAAATAATTATCCACAGCACACACACATATATTATGTAAACACAAACTTTTATTTTGGATGCGATTAATCGTTGCTCAGCACTAGTTAATAATGCAAATGAGACGTTGACGTGTGTGTGAGTGTGATGACGTTGACAGGCTCTCGCGCGCCCCCTCTGACAGAATGACAGCCACACATTTAAATATTCAATGCGGATCATTAGAGTCAATGCAAATGAGCAGTAAACCACGCACGCGCCTAATGAGTTGATCAGATAATATCGATCATATTATTTTACTATCGTATTATTAAAGCATGCATTATTGTGAGTTGACTATGCTAATATTGTCACAGGAAAGGAAAACGCTATAAGAGTCTGAACGAGTTCACTTTATCTCTCCATAAAGTGACACAAAAAGAGTTTTGTTAATGGAGAAATAGCAAAAGCGCTTTTGCATCATTAATAGACTGATGTAAAACACACTCGCGGCGCTTCCATAAATCTCGTATTTGCAGTGCGGATTATTAACAGGCTATTTATTATAAATATGAGTCGCAACAACAGAACGAGCATCAACTCCCATCTGAATATACGTCTATATTAATGAATTATATAGTCAGCAACCCGTGACCTTAAAACTATAATAAGAGGCGCTGGCTGAGCTGTGTATCGGACTCCTGTCAAACTGCGCGTTCATTTGTCTTTCAGCCATCAGAGGAATTAATTAACGAGAGATGCAAAGGGTCTAAGTGAATGTCAAACAGCAGTCTATGTTAATGAAACACACACCTAAACACTTTTCTTCACGCTCTCAAAATATACAAATGAAGCCCAAGCTTTAATAATCCGCTTTTTTTGGCACAGAAAATGATATATTTGGGCAGTTAATGTATCGATCCGCGCGGCCCCTCGAGTGCACTTTATTTCTCCGCTCGTTTATCAATGAATAAAAACACCAATACACTGTCATAATAGCGATGTTATTTTGGAAGTATGACAACTATAAATTATTTTGAGCTATTTGACATTTATTATCGCTATTTAAATAATGCAATTAAATAAAAGGCCAATTTCATTTATTTTTAATGATAATTGCACGTTTTTTTGGAACTCTATCGTTATATCCATGCGAAAAATCTAAATCTGCACGGGTTGTTATTGCTCACATTCTTTAAGGGTGAAATGCATTTGTAGACAAGAATTCATTTTCAGACGATTATGTTTGTGTTTTGTTTCGTTATCAATCTACAGAGACTTCTGGATGACGAATGGGCCTGTCAGAATATTGCCAGTCAAAACATTCACCCCTCCTCTGCTGTAAATGCCCCACATTCAGATCCCGAGGCTTTCCAAACAGCTGGAAGTTTCTCAAGGAAGGCTGGGAAAGCGAGAGCGAGTTCAGGCTTATCTGGAGCGAGGAGTTCTGAGCAAATCATGCAAACTAACACAGATATAACATTCTGATGATCATTTATGATTCTATCACGCGAGAAAATAAAGGTTAGGAAGAATCTTTAATAACCACTGAATCTGTCCATTGCGCTTACGATTATTTAGATTATTAAATGCTCTTCACACCAAGAAGAAATCTTCGGTTACACTTTATTTTAAGGTGTCATTTTTACAGTGTAATTATATATTTAAGTGAGTAATATTAATGATGTACTTACTATAGGGTTAGGGTAGGATTAGGATTTGGTTGAGGGTTAGTTGCATGTAATTATGCATAATTTACTGTTATTGTAAATGTAACACATGTAACAAGGACATTAAAATAAAGTGTTAGCAAGTGTTATTTTAGGAAATGTTCCAAAAATGGTTCCTCTGTACGGCATCACTGAGAAAACCTCCTTCATGTTTAAGAGTGAGCGACTGTCCGACTGAGTGCGCTGCTTAAACTTCTTTTTTCTTCACAAAAAAAGAAGAAAAAAAAAGACTGATCAATCAAAACGGCGTGAGTGAGACAGATGCTCAGCATCACTTCTGTTCTGTGTCCGTCTGTCTGTCCAGGGCACGTGCCCGCGCGATGCGCGTGAGAGTGGGCGGAGGGCGCGGGTGCGTGCGCGCGCGCGCGCTGGTGGTGTGAGTGTCCCGGAGTCTCAGCCTGGACTCTCCTGACAGGGTTAGTGTGTCTTTACTCGCGATCACCAGAAACATGAGGCGCAGGAGCGCAGAACACCTCGGCTTCTCCACTTCTTGTTGTTCTAGTTAAGTTGAAGTGGTTCTAGATCGATTCTTCAGTGAGGAAGAGCACATGAGAGTCCATCATCCCTCCTCGGTGTCGGACATGCTGAAGCCGAGCGAGCCCAGCGGTTCTGCTTTCCTCAAAGTGGACCCGACCTACATCCAGCACTGGCAGCAGCTGTTCCCGCAGAACCCGGTCCCGGTCCCGGTCCCGAGAGCTAGCCTGATCTCCGTGAGCTCGAGCTCGTCCACCGAGTCTCCCGCGCGCGCCCTCAGTCACGCGCTGTTCGACACCGGAGCCGCTCCTCAAGCCAAAGAACTTTGTTTGTCGTCCAACTTTAAGAATGATAAAGGCTCGCGACTGAAGCTGAGCTCTGAGGAACTGGACTATTATCTGTACGGGCAGCAGAGGATGGAGATCATCCCGGTCAACAACAGCAACGGAGACGCCAACAACCGTGAGCACTCGTGCACTGTACACGCGACCCTGTGTCTGCTGTGTTTTAATCATGAAATATCAGTTAACAACATGCACTTAGGGTTAGGGTTAGTAGCTTGTATAAATGCATGCATAATTTACTGGTTTTAAGTTGTGCCTACATGTGTAACAAAGACATTGTAGAATAAAAAGCGTCCACGAGGAGTCGGGCTCACACTTTATTTTAATTATGCATTTAAGAAGCCTAAAGGCCTAAAATCAATTAACAACATGCACTTAGGGTTAGGGTTAGGGTTAGTTGCATGTATAACTGCATGTACAATTTACAGTTATGAGTAACAAAGACACTGTAAAATAAAACGCGTCACCGGATTCGGTTATAAAGAAAGACTGGTGTCAGTGATCATGCATGAGAACTTTATATTCTCTAGATCTGTGGAAAACATCACAAGTCTAATGCTTTAAAAACACATTTAAAAAAAACTTATAACAAAACATCAAAAAGATCCTACAGTAGCTTATAATCTATAACTCCTATAACCTATAACTCCTATTAACTCGGAGGATCCACATGATTCCTGAAAAAACAGGACCGTGAAGAACAGGATTTCTGGGAGTTTTTAACTGTGTTTCAAAACGTTATCGGGGAAAATGTCAATTTATGTGATTTTGTGTATTAATGTATTTAGAAAATATACGGTAACATTTTATTTTAGTGTCCTTGTTACATATATTACATGTACTTACCATAATAATAATAACAGTAAATTATGCATAATTACATGCAACTAACCCTCAACCAAACCCCAATCCTACCCTAACCCTATAGTAGTTAATTAATATTACTCAGTACTTTAATATATAATTACACTGTAACAATGACATAAAGTGTAACCAAATTGAATAATTTAGTTTTATAGTAAAAATAGCATTAGTGCAAGTGCTAGGTAATCGTTTTTTTTTTTTTTTACTAATAATATTTTTGCATTAGACTTAAGAGTGTGTTGTGCAGCGGATTGAAGTGAATTCTGTAAGTGATCGAATTGATTTAATTCTCGAGTTTAACGAGTTTTGTTTTATTATCCGACATTTCCAGCGCGCGACAGTTAATGCTGAAATTATTCACCGAAATGAAGGAAATGAACACAAATTATAATGAATAGAAATAGCCTGAAAACATATTCACACTGAAGAAAATGCTCGTTTTAATCTCGTCCCTTATTTTAAAATGAAACATTTATTTAATGTTTTAACTGATTTATAGGCTATATTTAAATCGACTTATTTTAATCTGATAGCCTATGTATTCAATATTTTATTTATTTTAAGTATCCTATCGAATATGTGATAATTACACTTATGGTCAATGTCAGAAACTGAGATGTTTTTTGGCTCTTCTGAACTGAATCTTTATTAATTGCGCAAATGATTTTTGTCCCGTTATTCTCCGTCCTAAACGAACTAAACGAGCGTTTGCTGTGAGATGTGAGATGTGTGAGTGATCAGCAGATCTTCATCGATAAACGCAGGAGCACATGAGGGATGAGCGGACAACACACAATTAATTGCTGTATAGTTTTGTGGAGTGAGTCCGGATCAGTGATCGATCTGCTCCATCGGCCCACATTCATCATCCCAGCGCGGGACATGCGCTCTCCCGGGGCACGAGACTGCTTTATCTGCGCGCGTTCCCGAGCTCATATTTCACACAGAGGAGCTCGTTTACACACTCCAACACACACATGTGCTCCACAACATGAGGGTGATTGCACACACAATCAGATGATTAGAAGTAGAATAAAACTCTATATCGAGCCGCGCGCTTTATCTCTACAGTTTAATGAGCATCACGTGTTCAAATGCGTTTATCATCTTTAAGAGTCATAACATGGCATAAACAATTTCATTTAGTCGTTTTCTCAGTCATGCAAAAATATTTGAATTTAAAGTCTAAATGCACAACACATTTTTGAACGAGTAATACAAAGTGCCACTGTTTTTACATTCATTTTTGGAAAATTTTATTCATGATTTTTTCATGCAGAGTAGAAGAAATATCTTCATGCATCATTTAAAGTTTGTGTGCATGCGATGAAGAATTAATGCAAAAAAGAAATGATCTAATTTGATTTTAGCTGTATAATATTTAAAGTGCACAACACAAATATGTCGCACATTAACATCACGCTGAGAAATAACTCTATTTTTGTTACTAATCTTTATTCATGATTTTTTCATGTACAGTAGAAGAAAAGAAATGTCTTCATGTACCAACTGATAATGTAAAGTTTGTGTGCATGCGCTGAAGAAATAATGCGAATAAGAAATGACCTAATTTCATTTTAGTTGTATAATATTTTAGCAAAAAGTGCACAGCACAAATATGTCGCACATAATCATCATGCTGAGGAACAAGCTCTAGCTGTAGATGTGGAGTCTCCATGAGGGAGTGAAGCTCGGCAGAGGGAAGCTCGGGAACGCTTTCTTTTACAGTTGTTATGTTACTTACCATAGTAATAACAGTAAATTATGCATAATTACATGCAACTAACCCTCAACCAAACCCTAATCCTACCCTAACCCTATAGTAAGTACATGTAGTTTATTAATATTACTCAGTACTTTAATATATAATTACACTGTAACGATGACACAGTAAAGTGTAACGGGAATGTCTTCATGCGCGAGCTGACAGAGGGAACATGGAAAGTTTGTGTGCATGTGACGAAGAAATAATGCGAATAATTTCATTTTATTTGTGTAATGTAAAGTCGTGCAAAAAATAAATAAAACACACACACAAATATAAGCACATTAACATCATGCTGAGAAACAAGCTCTACTTTTGCTACAAATCTTTGGATTTAAAGTCTCCATGATGGTTTGAACCACAGAAGGAACGTCTTCATGCATCGTCTGACAGAGGGACAATTTACAGTCGTGTGTGTGTGTGTGTGTGTGTGTGTGTGTGTAACAGGCTCGTGTGTGTGTCAGTGAAGGGCCGTTCAGGGTCCCGCCTGTGTGTGTGTGTGTGTGTGTGTAACGGGCTCGTGTGTGTGTCCAGGCTGTGACATGTGTGCTGATAACCGTAACGGAGAGTGCCCGATGCACGGACCCCTGCACTCGCTGCGACGGCTGGTGGGCACCAGCGGCTCCTCGGGGCCCGTTCCCACACCGGACGTCCCGGACTGGCTCCGGGATCTGCCTCGAGAGGTGTGTCTGTGCACCAGCACCGTCCCGGGCCTCGGGTACGGCATCTGCGCGGCCCAGCGGATCCCACAGGGAACATGGATCGGCCCGTTCCAGGGCGTCCCGCTCACGCTGGAGAAGCTGCAGTCGGGACCCGTGAGGAACTCACGACACTTGTGGGAGGTGAGTGTGTGTGAGTGTGTGTTTGTGGGAGGTGTGTGTGTGTGTGTGTGTGTGTGTGTGTGTGTGTGTGTGTGTGAGTGTGTGTTTGTGGGAGGTGAGTGTGTGTGTGTGTGTGTGTGTGTGTGTGTGTGTGTGTGTGAGTGTGTGTTTGTGAGTGTGTGTGTGTGAGTGTGTGTGGGAGGTGAGTGTGTGTGTGTGTGTGTGTGTGTGTGAGTGTGGGAGGTGAGTGTGTGTGGGAGGTGAGTGTGTGTGTGTGTGTGTGTGTGTGTGTGTGTGTGTGTGTGTGAGTGTGTGTTTGTGGGAGGTGAGTGTGTGTGTGTGTGTGTGTGAGTGTGTGTTTGTGAGTGTGTGTGTGTGAGTGTGTGTGGGAGGTGAGTGTGTGTGTGTGTGTGTGTGTGTGTGTGTGTGTGTGTGTGTGTGTGTGTGTGAGTGTGTGTTTGTGAGTGTGTGTGTGTGTGTGTGTGTGTGTGTGTGTGAGTGTGTGTTTGTGAGTGTGGGAGGTGAGTGTGTGTGGGAGGTGAGTGTGAGTGTGTGTGTGTTTGTGTGTGAGTGAGTGTGTGTTTGTGAGTGTGTGTGAGTGTGTGTTTGAGTGTAAACTACTGATGATGTTCCTGTACAGCTGAGCATGCGCTTGCAACACCAATGTCAAGGGTTCGATTCACGAATGCATGAACTGATCAAATATACAGTCAAACCAAAACTTATTCAGACACCAGATATCATTGTTTACATTTTTCACTAGTGTGATCAGGACACTATAGTTCATCTATGTAAGTGAGGAGAGCAAAATAAAGTAAACTGTGACATATTATACCCAAATATTCTTCATTCAGAGACTACCAGTGACATTATCCACACTTTGAGCTGATCATGTTCTGCTGAAGTGTGTTTTCTTTAATTGCTAATGCTCTTTTTACACACAGACTGAACAGAATGAAGCATTGCTTGGTGATTGGTTGAGCTAAACTGGTATTATCTAATTGTGTAGTTAAATTTAACAGCTGACAGATATTCAACATAATTCATGTGTGAGACAGTCTAACAGAAGGACGGACAAAACCAGTCAAATATCAACTGAGTTCTGCTCATATTTTATTACCATTTTCTAAACTATAGCGAATAAACTGTGATAATGTGAGAAATGTTGAAGATGTCTGAATAACTGTGTGTTTGACTGTAAATGTGTCGCTTCAATGCAACGGGAAAAACCCCAAACACACAAACTGAAGGTCCGCGAGTTTACAGCCCTACACACACACACACACACACACACACTCACACACACACACACACACACACACACACACACACACACACACACACACACACACACACTCACACACACACACACACACACACACACACACACACACACACACACACACACACACACACTCACACACACACACACACACACACACACACACACACACACACACACACACACTCACACACACACACACACACACACACACACACACACACACACACACACACACACACACACACACACACTCACACACACACACTCACACACACACACACACACACACACACACACACACACACACACACACACACACTCACACACACACACACACACACACACACACACACACACACACTCACACACACACACACACACACACACACACACACACACACACACACACACACACACACACACACACTCACACACACACACACACACACACACACACACACACACACACACACATGGACAGATATGTGTTTGATTTTTCACGTGAGTTCAGAAGCTTGATTTGAAACTCCGTGTTTGGCGACACAGAGATGTCTGGAGTATTGAGTCATGTGACATTCCTAGACTGTACCGTACCTGTGCAGTTTTACTGTGGTGACTTACACTGATGCACTGCAAAACATGACGTTCTTCCTCAGTGTTTCCGTCTGAACATCTGAACATTCTGAAATTAATTCTCCTGCACTGACAGCATTATACGAGAACTGAACTGAGCTGGACGATGACATCACGGTTTACTCCAGAGCGGCGATATATATATATATATATATATAAATGAACTAAATTAATAACTTTTTTACAACAGAAATGAAGCATCACTGAACTTACTTAAGCTGGACTGAGACGCTATTCTCTCCTGGAAACAAACTTTGCATTATTCTCCTGTTATCTCAGTAAAGCTGCTGTGAAACTCTGTGTTGTTAAAGCGCTGTATAAATGAAGGACACTCGACTTTTTCAGACCCGGAACTTTAAAAACCCTAATATCTAAACATTCTTAAATCAAGAGACATTTACTAGAGAAGCAAAATGA
>NC_138737.1:644863-662363 GCF_965113295.1 Leuciscus leuciscus
AAACCGTTCTTGTCTGTCAGTCATATAATGCAGGTCGATGGTCACCACCTCAAAGAGCATGCACAGAGTCCAAATTAAAACAATTCCCCGTCGTCCAAATTAAACAATTCCCCATCGTAAGTACACACTGATGGCCTAAGACACGAAACGAGCGGTTTGTGTGAGAAAACGAACAGTATTTATATCGTTTTTACCGCTTATACGCAGCCATGTCCAAGTGATCTGATCTGACGTGTGCACAGACTGGTGCATAGATATATATACACTAGATGTCACCTTGTCTACGGCAGTTCATTGGAACGAATGTCTTTAAGGCGACATCTAGTGTATATATCTATGCACCAGTCTGTGCACACGTCAGATCAGATCACTTGGACATGGCTGCGTATAAGCGGTAAAAACGATATAAATACTGTTCGTTTTCTCACACAAACCGCTCGTTTCGTGTCTTAGGCCATCAGTGTGTACTTACGATGGGGAATTGTTTTAATTTGGACTCTGTGCATGCTCTTTGAGGTGGTGACCATCGACCTGCATTATATGACTGACAGACAAGAACGGTTTGACCTAAAAATATCAAAATTGAAACTACTGCGGAAAAAAAGACACCTACATCTAAAAATTAATTAATTTCAAAGTGAACTATCCCTTTAATCAGCTTTACGGCCTGTTCGGGGGTTTTCTCTCTTCCAGTCGTAATAAACACGAGACACACGACGCCTGTCAGTCAGAGAGAGTTTTACACTGAAGCTGTTGAACGGAGATCCATCAGAATCTGAAGACTAGAAGAGATGCTGATCAGAGAAACTGTGTTCAGTGTTTCTTCTCATAACAGCGATATCATGTCCGTTCTTCCATCTCGAGTCTGCTTACTGACCTGAGACATTTATACAACGACCTTTTCTGTTTTATCTGGATCAGAAGTTTTGTGCGAGAAAATAGTGACTCGCTGCAGCAACTTCTTTATCATCTGAACCACTTTCAGCTAAAACTTCTTCTTAAAATATAATTCAAGTAAGTCCCCTTGAGGTTTTAAGTTAATGGTTCAATAGAAATCTGCATTTATTAATTTAGCAGATGCTTTTATGCAGAACTGACTTACAATAGAGGAACAAAAGCAATTTGTCACAGAACCAACAATAAACAATTCGTAGTAGAGAAAGACAGTGTAACAAGAGTCCACTGTAGGCAAGCTTGGAGAACCCAAGTGCAGATTTATTATTTCCCAGCGTTGAACAGATACAAAGTGAACAAAGACTTGACTTGACGTCATACAGGTGACAATACACAGGTGACAATACTTGACAAAGACACATGGCAAACATAAGGGCTTAAATACAGACTACTAATGACCAAACGAGACAAACCTGTGAACATGATTTAGACAATTAACCAATGACTACTAACCACAAAAGACTAGGGAAGCACATGATGGCAGGATCACATGAGGGCAAGGGAATCACATGACAAGACAAGACATGAAACATGAACCGAAACAAGACGTGGGATATATGGCACTCTCCCAAAATGTTCTTGGGCTGAGCTATGGGGTTGTGGATTGGAGCGGGCTCACGGGCTGCTGGTCAGAGGCTGGAGTGGATGCATGGCCCACACACACAAGATAGCCGTGGCCACAATTGTCAGTGCTGCATCATCTGGAGCTGACCCAGGCGTAGCGGCCATCTTGGCTGTGGGCTTTAGCGTGGCGGCCATCTTAGCTGTGGGCTCTGGCTCGACCGGCTCACGGGTTGGAGCCGATGTGTGTGAAGTGACTCAGGTTCGGCAGGCATGATGTGAAGTGACTCGGGTTCGGCAGGCATGATGTGAAGTGACTCAGGTTTGGCAGGTATGATGTGAAGTGACTCAGGCTCGGCTGTCATGGTGTCAAGTGACTCAGGTTTGGCAGGTATGATGTGAAGTGACTCAGGTTCGGCAGTCATGATGTGAAGTGACTCAGGTTTGACAGGCATGATGTGAAGTGACTCAGGCTCGGCAGGTATGATGTGAAGTGACTCAGGTTTGACAGGCATGATGTGAAGTGACTCAGGCTCGGCAGGTATGATGTGAAGTGACTCAGGTTTGACAGGCATGATGTGAAGTGACTCAGGTTCGGCAGTCATGATGTGAAGTGACTCAGGTTCGGCAGTCATGATGTGAAGTGACTCAGGTTTGACAGGCATGATGTGAAGTGACTTAGGCTCGGCAGTCATGATGTGAAGTGACTCAGGCTCGGCAGTCATGATGTGAAGTGACTCAGGTTTGGCAGGCATGATGTGAAGTGACTCCGGTTTGGCAGGCATGATGTGAAGTGACTCCGGTTTGGCAGGCATGATGTGAAGTGACTCGGGTTTGCCAGGCATGATGTGAAGTGACTCGGGTTTGGCAGGCATGATGTGAAATGACTCGGGTTTGGCAGGCATGATGTGAAGTGACTCAGGCTCGACAGGCATGATGTGAAGTGACTCGGGTTTGGCAGGCATGATGTGAAGTGACTCGGGTTTGGCAGGCATGATGTGAAGTGTCTCAGGCTCGACAGGCATGATGTGAAGTGACTCGGGTTTGGCAGGCATGATGTGAAGTGACTCCGGTTTGGCAGGCATGATGTGAAATGACTCGGGTTTGGCAGGCATGATGTGAAGTGACTCAGGCTCGACAGGCATGATGTGAAGTGACTCGGGTTTGGCAGGCATGATGTGAAGTGACTCGGGTTTGGCAGGCATGATGTGAAGTGACTCCGGTTTGGCAGGCATGATGTGAAATGACTTGGGTTTGGCAGGCATGATGTGAAGTGACTCGGGTTTGGCAGGCATGATGTGAAATGACTCGGGTTTGGCAGGCATGATGTGAAGTGACTCAGGTTTGACAGGCATGATGTGAAGTGACTCAGGCTCGGCAGGCATGATGTGAAGTGACTCAGGCTCGGCAGGCATGATGTGAAGTGACTCCGGTTTGGCAGGCATGATGTGAAGTGACTCCGGTTTGGCAGGCATGATGTGAAGTGACTCGGGTTTGGCAGGCATGATGTGAAGTGACTCGGGTTTGGCAGGCATGATATGAAGTGACTCCGGTTTGGCAGGCATGATGTGAAATGACTCGGGTTTGGCAGGCATGATGTGAAGTGACTCGGGTTTGGCAGGCATGATGTGAAGTGACTCAGGCTCGACAGGCATGATGTGAAGTGACTCGGGTTTGGCAGGCATGATGTGAAGTGACTCGGGTTTGGCAGGCATGATGTGAAGTGTCTCAGGCTCGACAGGCATGATGTGAAGTGACTCGGGTTTGGCAGGCATGATGTGAAGTGACTCAGGTTTGGCAGGCATGATGTGAAGTGTCTCAGGTTCGGCAGTCATGATGTGAAGTGACTCGGGTTTGGCAGGCATGATGTGAAGTGATTTAGGTTTGGCAGGCATGATGTGAAGTGACTCAGGCTCGACAGGCATGATGTGAAGTGACTCAGGCTCGACAGGCATGATGTGAAGTGACTCAGGCTCGACAGGCATGATGTGAAGTGACTCAGGCTCGACAGGCATGATGTGAAGTGACTCAGGTTTGAAGGCTCGACAGGCATGATGTGAAGTGATGTGATCATTAAAATCCACCAGGTGAGAGAGTTCACAAAAGTTTACCACGTGGTCCTCTATGGTGCGGTCCCCTTGACTGAGTCGTAGGAGGCAAACTTCTGGGTTCATTTTGGGTCAAGTATTCTGTAATATTGAACCACTGTTGGTGAGCGCCATGTCCATGTTCATGTTTTTGTTTTGAGTTTCATGGCCGTGCTTTTGTTTTATGTTTGATTTTGAATAATATTAAACTGCACTTGGGTTCTGTAAACTTGTCTCCAGTGGGTCAGTGTTACAGACACGTTCATTTTCAAACCTCGAGTCCATAGAAAAACTGTAAAAAATAAATAAAAAGATTATAATAAATAGAGATGCACCGATTGATCGGCTGGTGACCGGAATTGGCCGATTTTCCCGTGATCGGCCGTGACCGGCCGGTCAGTCTGACAAATACCGATTTTATGCCGGTCAAATGCACTCGGGCGCCACATGATTAACATCGCGCAACATCAGTATCACAAGTGCACACGGAACACACATGTAGGAAAAAATTTAGGTCCGTTCAGACCGCAAGCGCATATTTTTTTCCGGCGTGCATGTTAACCAATGAGTGCATTCACAACGGGAGCAGGAGCAGCGCGTGAGCGTCAAGCAGGAGCAGCGCGAGCAGTGAAGCGCGTGTTTCGGTGCCGAGTCTATTTGCTGCACTGCTCACGCTCAATTAAAGGGAAAGCATGCTTTTGATGGACAAAATAGCCTAAATAGGGTTTCACAAAAAAGTGCCCAAAATGCACAGAATTTGCGTGTTTTAACAAAAACTGGAGTAGGCTATGTCAGAAAAGAAAACGAAGACTACTATTTATAGAAAATGTACCCATTTAAACTTGTTTTATTATTCAGTTTGTACAAGTGATTGCAATAGGCCTGTGTGTGTGCTTTGAGAAATATCTTTATACTATTTATTTTATTTTTTATTTATATATTATTTTATCGCCATTCCCTGTTTTCATACAGACGTTTAGTTTGCTAAATACATGTATACATTTTTTTTATTGGATATTGAATGTGAAAAGGAAATGGTTCTTCCATAACACTGCACTTTAGATGTGTGTGAATTATCCACACCTGGAGTCATTTGTATAGTTCTATTTTATAGCATTTATCTGTTCAAAAAAAAATTTACTATGCAAATTGTAAAATGTTCTATTACAGAAAAGATATCAAATAAATATTTGTGTGTGCTGTAAAGTGGTTAGAAAAAATGAAATCGGAATCGGCTAAAATCGGTATCGGCAGGTCAAACTTAATGAAAAATCGGAAATCGGAATCGGCCCAGAAAATTGTAATCGGTGCATCTCTAATAATAAAGTAAAGCTTATATTGAAAGTAAATAAATAAATGATGTTAAAACAAATAAATTAGAAATGGGATTAAAATAAAAACATTAGTTGGTTATTAATATATTAAATAGAATAAAATAAAAAATAAAAAATGTGATTAACATAAACATATTTTTTTAGATTAAAATTAAATAAACAATTTTTCAATTTGTCTGTGTGTCTGTGTGAGAGAGAGAGAGAGAGAGAGAGAGAGAGAGAGAGAGAAAGAAAGAAAGTGTGTGATGGAGTGTGAGTGTGTATGTGTATGTGACTGTGTGTGAGTGTTTGTGTGTATGTGACTGTGTGTGAGTGTTTGTGTGTATGTGACTGTGTGTGAGAGAGTGTGTGAGTGTTTGTGTGTATGTGACTGTGTGTGAGAGAGTGTGTGAGTGTTTGTGTGTATGTGACTGTGTGTGAGTGTTTGTGTCTGTGTGTGAGAGAGAGAGAGAGAGAGAGAGAGAGAGAAAGTGTGTGTGATAGAGTGTGTTGTGTGTGGGACACAACTGTGTATAATGACATGTGTATTACAACGTAAACATTTCCTGTGTCCTCGTAAACCAAATGATTTAAAAAACATACAGTTTTTTTGTTAAAAAAATGCCAAACATTTTCTGTGATGGGCAAGATTTGATATCCCTGAAGATGAAACAGAAACTACAGATATTATGAATAAAATGCATTTAGAATCAACAGGCCTTGAGGGATCAGTTCTGTGATCTGCAGAAGCTCCTGACCGTGTTTATCGATGTTTCTCTTTCAGATCTACGATCAGGAAGGAACGTTACTGCACTTCATCGACGGGAACGAGCCCAGCAAGTCCAGCTGGATGAGGTACATCCGGTGCGCTCGACACTGCGGCGAGCAGAACATGATGGTGGTGCAGTACAGGTACTGACCCTAACCCTGACCTGACCCATGACCCTGACCTGACCCCTGACCTCTAACCCTGACCCGACCCCTGAACTCTAACCCGACCCGCTCAACTGCGGCGAGCAGAACATGATGGTGGTGCAGTACAGGTACTGACCCTAACCGTGACCTTTAACCCTGACCTGACCCCTGACCTCTGACCCGACCCCTGACCTCTGACCCTGACCCGACCCCTGACCTCTAACCCGACCCGCTCAACTGCGGCGAGCAGAACATGATGATGGTGCAGTACAGGTACTGACCCTAACCCTGACCTGACCCATGACCCTGACCTGACCCCTGACCTCTAACCCTGACCCGACCCCTGAACTCTAACCCGACCCGCTCAACTGCGGCGAGCAGAACATGATGGTGGTGCAGTACAGGTACTGACCCTAACCGTGACCTTTAACCCTGACCTGACCCCTGACCTCTGACCCGACCCCTGACCTCTAACCCGACCCGCTCAACTGAGGGGAGCAGAACATGATGGTGGTACAGTACAGGTACTGACCCTGACCTGACCCCTGACCTCTGACCCTGACCTGACCTCTGACCTCTAACCCGACCCACTCAACTGTGGCGAGCAGAACATGATGGTGGTCCAGTACAGGTACTGACCCTAACCCTGACCCCTGACCTCTGACCCTGACCCGACCCCTGACCCTGACCCGACCCCTGACCTCTAATCCAACCCGCTCAACTGCGGGGAGCAGAACATGATGGTGGTGCAGTACAAGTAATGACCCCTGACCCTAACCCGACCCCTGACCTCTAACCCTGACCTCTGACACTAACCCGACCCCTAACCCTGACCCGACCGCTTACCTTAATTATTATTCTGTTAGGATTATATTATTTGTAGTTAGCAGTATGTAAAACAATAGAAGATTATCTATTCTAATATAAAAAAATGTATATCTAATATAAAAAAGTACAAATTTGACAGAATTATATAGAAAAGGTAATTGTGATATCTTTATTTTATATATCTCACAATTAAGTGTGAGTTTGAATGAGTGAGTGAGTGTGAGTGTGTGTGTGTGTTATGTACACTTAAATAGTAAATAGATGCACTTTTATGAGGGATATGATGAATAAATGTACTTTTATGATGGACAGATGCACTTTTATGATGGACAGATGCACTTTTATGATGGACAGATGTTTTTTGATGGACAGATGCACTTTTATGATGGATAGATGCACTTTTATGATGACAGATGCACTTTTATGATGGACGGATGCACTTTTATCATGGACAGATGCACTTTTATGATGGACAGATGCACTTTTATCATGGATAGATGCACTTTTATGATGGATAGATGCACTTTTATGATGGACAGATGCACTTCTATGATGGATAGATGCACTTTTATGATGGACAGATGCACTTTTATGATGGACAGATGCACTTTTATGATGGACAGATGCACTGTTATGATGGACAGATGCACTTTTATGATGGACAGATGCACTGTTATGATGGATAGATGCACTTTTATGATGGACGGATGCACTTTTATGATGGACAGATGCACTTTTATGATGGACAGATGCACTTTTATGATGGACAGATGCACTGTTATGATGGATAGATGCACTTTTATGATGGACGGATGCACTTTTATGATGGACAGATGCACTTTTATCATGGATAGATGC
The DNA here is from genome assembly GCF_965113295.1 of Leuciscus leuciscus. Lineage (NCBI taxonomy): Eukaryota > Metazoa > Chordata > Actinopteri > Cypriniformes > Leuciscidae > Leuciscus > Leuciscus leuciscus. The sequence goes on from NC_138737.1 coordinate 652,380, forward strand.
ACTTTTATGATGGATAGATGCACTTTTATGATGGACAGATGCACTTTTATCATGGATAGATGCACTTTTATGATGGATAGATGCACTTTTATGATGGATAGATGCACTTGATGATGAACAGATGCACTTGATGATGGACAGATGCACTTTTATGATGGATAGATGCACTTTTATGATGGACAGATGCACTTTTATGATGGACGGATGCACTTTTATCATGGATAGGTGCACTTTTATGATGGATAGATGCACTTTTATGATGGACAGATGCACTTTTATGATGGACGGATGCACTTTTATCATGGATAGGTGCACTTTTATGATGGATAGATGCACTTTTATCATGGATAGATGCACTTTTATGATGGATAGATGCACTTTTATGATGGACAGATGCACTTTTATGATGGACAGATGCACTTTTATGATGGACAGATGCACTTTTATGATGGACAGATGCACTTTTATCATGGATAGGTGCACTTTTATGATGGATAGATGCACTTTTATGATGGACAGATGCACTTTTATCATGGATAGATGCACTTTTATGATGGATAGATGCACTTTTATCATGGATAGATGCACTTTTATGATGGATAGATGCACTTTTATGATGGACAGATGCACTTTTATGATGGACAGATGCACTTTTATGATGGACAGATGCACTTTTATCATGGATAGGTGCACTTTTATGATGGATAGATGCACTTTTATGATGGACAGATGCACTTTTATCATGGATAGATGCACTTTTATGATGGATAGATGCACTTTTATGATGGACAGATGCACTTTTATGATGGACAGATGCACTTTTATCATGGATAGATGCACTTTTATGATGGACAGATGCACTTTTATCATGGATAGATGCACTTTTATGATGGACAGATGCACTTTTATGATGGACGGATGCACTTTTATGATGGACGGATGCACTTTTATGATGGACAGATGCACTTTTATCATGGATAGATGCACTTTTATGATGGACAGATGCACTTTTATCATGGATAGATGCACTTTTATGATGGACAGATGCACTTTTATGATGGACGGATGCACTTTTATGATGGACAGATGCACTTTTATCATGATAGGTGCACTTTTATGATGGATAGATGCACTTTTATGATGGACAGATGCACTTTTATCATGGATAGATGCACTTTTATGATGGATAGATGCACTTTTATGATGGATAGATGCACTTGATGATGAACAGATGCACTTGATGATGGACAGATGCACTTTTATGATGGATAGATGCACTTTTATGATGGACAGATGCACTTTTATGATGGACAGATGCACTTTTATGATGGATAGATGCACTTTTATGATGGACAGATGCACTTTTATGATGGACAGATGCACTTTTATGATGGATTGATGGATAGATGCACTTTTATGATGGATAGATGCACTTTTATGATGGACAGATGCACTTTTATGATGGATAGATGCACTTTTATGATGGATAGATGCACTTTTATGATGGACGGATGCACTTTTATCATGGATAGATGCACTTTTATCATGGATAGATGCACTTGATGATGGACAGATGGACTTTTATGATGGACAGATGCACTTTTATGATGGACAGATGCACTGTTATGATGGATAGATGCACTTTTATGATGGATAGATGCACTTTTATGATGGATAGATGCACTTTTATGGAATTAAAAAAAATGGTGCCCATTCACTGCCATTATAAAGCTTGGAAGAGCCAGGACATTTTTTAATATAACTCTGATTGTATTCGTCCGAAAGAAGAATGTTATATACACCTAGGATGACTTCAGGGAGAGTAAATTTGGGTGAACTATCCCTTTAAAGTAAGTTAAACTCGTCTCTAGTGCCTCTTTCCTCTCTGACCTCCGTCTCGCGTTTTTAACACTAAATATATGTCCTGTGCTCCGGCCCTCAGTCTGATGATCTGATGTTCTGATGTTCTGATGATCTAATGATCTAATGATCTAATGATCTGATAATCTAATGATCTGATGATCTGATAATCTAATGATCTGATGATCTAATGATCTGATGATCTGATGATCTGATAATCTAATGATCTGATGATCTAATGATCTAATGATCTGATGATCTGATGATCTGATGTTCTAATGATCTGATGATCTGATAATCTAATGATCTGATGATCTGATGATCTGATGATCTAATGATCTGATGATCTGATGATCTGATAATCTAATGATCTGATGATCTAATGATCTAATGATCTGATGATCTGATGTTCTAATGATCTGATGATCTGATAATCTAATGATCTGATGATCTGATGATCTGATAATCTGATGATCTGATGATCTAATGATCTGATGATCTGATGATCTGATAATCTAATGATCTGATGATCTAATGATCTGATGATCTGATGTTCTAGTGATCTGATGATCTGATAATCTAATGATCTGATGATCTGATGATCTAATGATCTGATGATCTGATGATCTGATAATCTGATGTTCTAATGATCTGATGTTCTAATGATCTGATGATCTGATAATCTAATGATCTGATGATCTGACGATCTAATGATCTAATGATCTGATGATCTTATGATCTGATGTTCTAATGATCTGATGATCTGATGATCTAATGATCTAATGATCTGATGATCTGATGTTCTAATGATCTGATGTTCTAATGATCTGATGATCTGATAATCTAATGATCTGATGATCTGACGATCTAATGATCTAATGATCTGATGATCTTATGATCTGATGTTCTAATGATCTGATGATCTGATGATCTGCAGAGGTCATGAACTCTGACCCCGTGATCAGCTGGAGGCCGTTCCTGCGTCTCCAGATCCAGATCCGCCTGTTATGATTCGCAATATCTTCATGGAATTCTCTTCAAAGCGGCGCTGATGGATGGAGTCCGACTCGGCTGTGTTGTTTTGCTCTGACAGTAACGTCTCCTGGCATCTCCCGCACAGGGAACTTTATTACTCTTCCAACCACAATACTAAATACATGTCAGCGCGGGAAACCGAACCCGAGACGGGCTTTGATCTGCAGAGATTCATGCGCGCGCTGGAGGTGACGGCAGGCGTGTAAGAGCCGGTGTAGGTTTACACTCGCTCTGAGTGTGTGTGTGTGTGAGGCCACCCATCGCTCCCCAAACAGCCTCTTTCAGCGGCACACTGACTCATTTACTCCCACTACATTTATTTGTGCTGCAGTGTTTACGTTGAGTGAAGCCGAACTGAGAGACGAGGCGTTACGGGTTTCTCAAGCTACGCCGTGTTTTCTCTCTTGTGGCTCATGAGATGTTGGTGATTTATGGACTCGGCCTTTGTTTTATTTTGATGTTGCGGTGGAAAGAATTAATAAAATGCACCCATCTCAGCACTTCCCCCCCGAGACCAAAGAGTCAAATATTTGTAGGCATTTTTCTCAGTTTAAGCAGTGCTTGATCCAGCGGATTGAGGTTAGTTGGTTAAAAGCTAGTTTACACCAAGGATGACAACGATAAAGATATAGTTCTAAATATGTAACAGAAAACTGAGTCCACAACTATAACGATAACGACACAGAGGAACGATATCGTCGGAATCACTTTCAGAACGCTCTTTTTCCCAGATATTGAAGGATGAAAACACTGACAGCCAATCAGAATCCATCCTGCTGTAACGAGCTCAAGCATTTAAAGCCACAGACGACAAACAGCAGCGCTTATAATAAACAGAGCGATATCATGCATTGGTGTGGACAGTAATATAACTATAGTTATTGTTCTTAGTCTGGTTACCTGCTCAAGGATTTCTGAAATTATTACTCTATTTGTTTGTATTTTATTAAAGTATCTCATCTTTGATCACCAAAATTACATATTTAAACGTTTTTTTCCTTGAAAAAATTCTTCATTCCTTAAAATATCTTGAATGTAACTTCGACACCCTTGCCTCATTTAGTATGCGTGGTTCTATGAATATGCAAATGAGCCCCGCCTCCACTCACTCACTCAGCTCAGAGATCCACTGGTTGACGATCACACGTTGATCTGATTGGTTACAAGGTAGTTTGTGACGTCAGAAACACCAGCGATTTCAAAGCGTGTGTTTGAGACTGTCTTTGGTTCACTGCAGTTTTAAGGAGGAAATACTCAGCAATGGTGTCGACTTATGAATTTACACATGCTTTGTCTTAAAGCAGATTAAAAACACCACATACACACATAAACTACATTAAAAGCTGGATTTACACCACAGGGGGACTTTAAGAGTAAGAGAAGTTCTTTAAACATAATGTTTTCTGAAGTCTTCAGGTGAAAATAAATCGAGAGTGAGAAATCTACATGTGCTATTAGATTATTTAATCTAATCTTTAATAGTTTTTTAATAGCCACATGAAAATTTATATTTTATAATGGATTCACATATTTTATAGTCAGTTTATTGAATATATTATAAATGCACATTTTTGTTTTAATGTCATTTAAACAGTTTTTTTAATAGTTTTTTTTGTTTAATCAAGAATGAGTGAATGATGTGATAGAATATGTAATGGATTGAGGTATGTTATAGTATGTTTTGCTGTGTTTCAGGTCGTGTATTTTCTACCGGGCGTGTTCAGACATCCCTCGAGGAACCGAGCTGCTGGTTTGGTACAACGACAGCTACACGTCTTTCTTCGGGATCCCACTGCAGTGCGTCGCACAAGACGAAAACTGTGAGTCTCGCAATCTCCTCTTTACAGGGCTGCTATACAGGGGTCCAGTGTGTGTGTGTGTGAAGTTTCAGCTCAAAACACCCCACAGGTATTTTTATATAGCATGTTAAAATTGTCACTTTTTGAGGGTGAGAAAAAACGTTTTTGTGTTTAGTTTTTGTGTGTGTCCCTTTAAATGCAAATGAGCTGCTGCTCCCGGCACAGGGGGCGGAGCTTCAAGAGCTTGTGTGTGAAAATTTCAAAAACTTTTAGCCTTTTATGTTCAAACTGAAGTCAGATGATGTCAGAGACTCAAGAAGAAGTGACAACATGTAGAAGCAACATTTCTGAATGGTTAGTTGCTGAATTTATGTAAATAATGAGGAGTTAACTATCTTCAAGTCATATTCTGTCATGATAATCTATAAATCGTGTTCAGGGGGCGGGGTTTATGTAAATTTTAGGGTTTGTGATGTCACTAACCCCTGAATAAGCTCATTGTAGTCTCTACCAGCCGTTTGTTGTAGTCCTTAAAAAGTGATTTCTGTAAAAGAAAATATCTGTCTTTGCTTTGAACTTTGAGTCGTAACTTTGCAGATGTTGTTTATGATCAAACAGCAACATTACACACTAACTACAGTTAGAAAAGTGGGTTACACTTTATAATACTGTTCCGTCATTAATGAATAACTACATAGGAACAAATGAGTAACGCACTATTAACACTCTAGTAACTACTATTAACTAACAACACACTCTGATTGATGAACTAGTAAGTAATAGCGCTCGGCTGAATGTGATATTTCACTATTAGCTAATCAGTAACTAATATATTTTTTTCATACCTCACTGAGAACTACTGTATACAAGTTCATAATTAATATCAATAATGCATAATGTATAATATAAGGTAATAGTAACCCACTAGTTTTACTAAATCATTGATTCCCAGCACAGAGTCACTGGTGGTTCAGACCAGCGGTTCTCTCAGCGGTTCTGCTCAGTTTTCCAGCGTTTGAATGTTCTTCATCACTCCTGTTCTCGCTGTAAAGCGGCGCTTGCTCCTCACCGTGAGCCGAGAGCGAGGCTGACAGCTCAGTGTTTACAGCACACAGACTTTATGAGTTCAGTCTGGTTACTGTTCTGTTTAGACAGCGCTCGTTCCTTCCAAACGCTCGTGTGATGTGATGCATGTGAGACGATCCTCAGCGCTCGCATTATGGGCTCAGCAGGAACACTAAAATGATGAGGTTTGCACTGCAAAAAATTATTTTATCTCGTTCTCCAGCACAAATATCTAAACATTCTGAAATCAAGATACATTTACTGGAGAAGAGAAATGACTGAAGATATTAAGTCTGAAAAATGAAGTGAGTTTGTGTTTAAAACAAGAACAAATATCTGCCAATGGAGTCAGAAAAATGAACTTAATTCAAAGGAAAAACAAGATTATTTTTCTGACTCCACTGACAGATATTTGTTCTTGTTTTAAACACAAACTCACTTCATTTTGATTCATTTTTCAGACTTTATATCTTCAGTCATTTTGTTTCTCCAGTGAATGTGAATCCTTCATAATTCAGTTGTTCATAAATCAATGTTGATTCAGTTCACTTCAATATTTTCAATTTTGCAAAATTCATCAATTATGAAAAAAAATCAATTCAGTTTAATAACAGTGTAAATGTTGCAAAGTTCATTAATTATGAAACTAATTCAATTCAGTTCAATAATGGTGTCAATGTTTCTTTGATTATGAAACAAATCAGTTCAGTTCAATGTAAGACAATAGTGTCATAATTTAGTTAAATATTGATTCAATTCATTCAATGTTGATTCAATTCAGATCAGTAACAGTGTCAATGTTGCAAAGTTCATCAATTATGAAACGATAATAGTGTCATCCGGCGAGACAGAAACACTGAGCATCATGTTTTGCAGTGCATAACCCTGATTCATATTTATATCTGAGTATATGAGACGCTGATTTGCGTGTGTTTTGAGAGCGTCTCTTCACGTTTGCTCTAATCGCTCGTCTACGACTGACGCTCAGCAGTGATCAGACGAGTTCTGGAGATTCATAACTCATTCTGCATTGAATGCGCCAGCTTTATTAAATCCCAGCGCTCTCACATGTCTCGTCTTACAGTCGGCTAATTCAGTGTTTATGTGCACAGCGTGCGTCGTGATGAAGAATGTGGAGTGAGGTTTGATGATGGAAGTGTTTCTGTTTCGCTGTCTGACTGTAAAGCGTCTTACAAACCGCCTGAACATGCCAGCTCCTGATTATTTATTTAAATAATTATCTTTAAAATATTATTTATTTAAAAAATAAGACAATATTTATTTTAAAAATAATAATATTTTTATTTATTTATTTATTTAAAAGTAAGTAAACAAATAAAATGTATGTATTAATAAAATGTTTTAAAATGATTTTATTTATTTTTAATTAATAAACTTATTTATGAAATATATTGCATTTATTATTAAAATTATAGTTATTTATTCACAAATAAAAAATTTTTTCCAAAGAAATGAATAATTGCAAAACATATTAAACTGATCAAAAGTGACAGTAAAGACATTTATAATGTTACAAAAGATTCTATATCAAATAAATGCTGTTCTTTTGAACTTTCTATTCATGAAAGAATCATGAAAAATAAAATGCATCACGGTTTCCTCAAAAATATGAACATTGATAATAATCATAAATGTTTCTTGATCCTTAAATCATGATATTAGAATGATTTGTGAAGGATCATGTGACACTGAAGACTGGAGTAATGATGCTGAAAATTCAGCTTTGATCACAGGAATAAATTACACTTTACTATATATTCACATAGAGAACAGATGATTTACATTATAATAATATATCACAATTTTACTGTATTTTAGATCACATAAATGCAGCTTTGGAGAGAAACTGAAAAAAATCTCACCAATCATTAAACGTTAGTGTATCTATAACGTAAGTGTCGCTGATCATGTGACTCTTTGTAAAGATTTGATTGGATCGTCTCAGATCGTGTCGCTGTCATTAATGTTCCTCTTTTTCATCTTTCACTCAGATGTGTGTTTCCTCTGATGTGTGTGTGTTCACAGTGAACGTGCCGTCTACTGTAATGGAGGCCATGACCCGTCAGGACTCGCTCCAGCCCTTCAGCAAGAGCCCGAAACCCTCGTCTGTGGTCCTGCGCTCCACAGTGTTCCCTCAGTCGCCCTGCTCGCGCAGCTTCTCTCTGATGGACAAGACGGGCCACATGGAGTCCAGTTTAAACCAGCTGAGCGTGAAGAACCAGCGCGTGTTGGCCAGTCCCACGTCCACCAGCCAGTTGAGCTCGGAGTTCAGCGACTGGCACCTGTGGAAGTGTGGCCAGTGTTTCAAGACCTTCACGCAGAGAATCCTGCTGCAGATGCACGTGTGCACGCAGAACCCCGACAGGTGCCGCTAACTCCTTTATTTCTATATAGCGCTTTATACAGTAGAGATCGTTTCAAAGATGATTCACAGTGATAAACAGTAACAGTGTCAATGCTGCAAAGTTCATCAATTATGATTAAAATCCTGTTCAGTTTAATGTTGATTCAATTCAGTTCAATAACGGTGTCAATGTTGCAAAGTTAATCAGTTATTAAAAACAAATTCAATTCAGTTTAATAATCGTGTGAATGTTGCAAAATTCATCAATTAAACGAATTTAAATATAAAGCAGCTCTATAGAAGACAATGGCGTCAAAATTCTGTTTAATGTTGATTCAATTCAGTTCAATAACAGTGTCAATGTTGCAAAATTAATCAATTCAGTTAATGTCAAGAAAATAGTGTCATAATTCAGTTCCATTCAGTTCAATATTGATTCAATTCATTCAGTGTTGATTCAGTTCAGTAACAGTGTCAATGTTGCAAAATTCATCAATTATGAACAATTCAATTCAGTTCAATGTTGATTCAACTGAGTTCAATAATGGTGTAAATGTTGCAAAATGAATCAATTATGAAATGAATTCAACTCTAAAGCAGCTCCACAGAAGGCAATAGCTTCATAATACAGTTTAATTCAATTCAGCGTTGATTTAATTCAGTTCAATAACGGTATCAATGTTGCAAAATTCATCAAATATGAAAAAAATCAATTCAGTTTAATAATGGTGTCAATGTTCCAAACTTAATCAATTATGAAACAAATTTAATTACAGAAGAAAGAGTCATAATTCAGATCAATTCAGTTCAATGTTGATTCAATTCAATACAGTAGTGTCAATTTTTCAATAACAGTGGGAATATTGCAAAATTAATATATTATGAAACTAATTCAATTCAGTTCAATAACAGGGTCAATGTTGCAAAATTAATCAATCATGAAAAATGTAATTCAGTTTAATGTTTATTTGTTTCAGTTCAATAACTGCGTCAATGTTGCAAAGTTCATCAGATATGAAACTAATAGACAATAGTGTAATAATTCAGTTAAATTCAGTTCGATGTCGATTCAATTCAGTTCAATAGTGTCAATGTTGCAAAATTAATCAATTGTGAAAAATGTAATTCAGTTCAATGTTGATTCAGTTGAGTTAAATAATGGTGTCAATGTTGCTAAAATCATCAATTATTAAACAAATTCAATTCAGTTCAATAACAGCAAAAGTGTGGCAAAATTAATAAATTATTTAACAATTCAATTCAACTATAAAGCAGCTCTACAGAAGACAATACTGTCACAATTCAGTTTGATTCAACTCAGTTCAATAACAGTGGCAATGTTGCAAAATTAATCAATTATGAAATAAATTCAACTAAAAAGCAACTCTATAGAATACAAAGGTTTCATAATTCAGTTCAATTCAGTTCAATGTTGATTCAGTTCAGTTCAATAGTGTCAATGTTGCAAAATTCATAAATTATGAAAAATGTAATTCAGTTCAATGTTGATTCAGTTGAGTTAAATAATGGTGTCAATGTTGCTAAAATCATCAATTATTAAACAAATTCAATTCAGTTCAATAACAGCAAAAGTGTGGCAAAATTAATCAATTATTTAACAATTAAATTCAACTATAAAGCAGCTCTACAGAAGACAATACTGTCACAATTCAGTTCAGTTTGATTCAACTCAGTTCAATAACAGTGGCAATGTTGCAAAATTAATCAATTATGAAATGAATTCAACTAAAAAGCAACATATATAGAATACAATAGTGTCATAATTCAGTTCAATAGTGTCAATGTTGCAAAATTCATCAATTAGGACAAATTTAATTCAGTTTAATGTTGATTCAGTTG